>NC_057804.1:290280608-290288305 GCF_018294505.1 Triticum aestivum | reverse complement strand
GTAATCCGAAAGTTAGCAGTCGTTGGCTTCAGCCCCCACGCATACAATGCGGAGGTGTTCGTGAAAAATATGCTTAATCACACTTGATCCAACGTCTTGGTCCATTAAGGAGGTGATCGCACGTCGAACTAGGCAACCAGACTATATAGCTGTAACACTTTCGCTTAGCCATGGGAGTCTAACGTTGGGGCTACTATGTAGCCCCTTGTACCTTCATGTGCATCCGAATACGGGCACGTATGTACATGGCCGGGAAATGGCCCTTCGTTAATGCGGAGGAATCCTAAAGATTCTAGTGAGTCTTCGAGTGGTTGATCAGTCTCTCGCTGTATGATGACAGTCAGTTTTCAGCTTTCTCTACTGAGGTGCTCATCCGGAATAACCAGGGCACAATCGCAGTAGTTCTCCTTTGGCCACCTTAGCTGATAATAACGGAACATAAGGCGGCAAACCCAGGAGCCGAGCTATCCCAACATTTGACCAAAGACATGATTCGGAGCTGATGCATATAAGGCCAAACTCGTGATGCCGAACACTCCCGAAGGTATTCGGACTTTACAACAGACGATGGGCTCAAGAATGCCCATTCATTATAAACCCTGTGTTTCCAGGTACGTGCATTAATCTGTTGTGGCGAAGTGCCAAACACGGCAGTATCCTCTGTGGGTATGAAACCCGTGGGATGGTTAAGCAACAAGAGGCAATAAAAAGGTTTACACAGGGGCTTAATCTAAAAACAAACTTGTTGAACGGGGCCCTGTTGCATGTCTGCGCCTTAGTCTCCGTTGTGCCATATCCTGGAAGGGTATCGCGCAAACGTTATCTGTGGAAGAAAGAAAACTCATAGGAGAGTATAACGTAAGTATGCGATGGATGGTAAAGGTGTAAGATGTTGGCCTGCCAATAAGGTTGAGCCAAGTGTGGGGCTTTATTAAGTGTTTATAGCCCCTGGTATCCGCTATGGGATTACATATATGGTGCCCTGGTTTGATTTTATCTAGGCTACCAAACTCGTTTAGCCATGTCTGTGGTCTTAACGACCAGTCATTTTTTTTGGTATTGGAGGCCGCTTATAGTCCGGCCGCTAGGGCCGTCGCGTGTTCCTCTGCGTGTGAAGAGCGCTCTTTTATTCCGCTAACGGTGATGACACCACGTGGACCGGGCATCTTGAGTGTAAGGTAGCCATAGTGTGGCAATGCGTTGAAGCGGGCGAAGGCCGTTCTTCCCAGCAATGTGTGATAGTTTCTTTGGAAGGGTGCGATGATGAAGAGTAGTTCTTCGCTTTTGGAGTTGCCTGGAGAGCCGAAAGTTACCTCCAGTATGACGGAGCCCTGGCTGTAGGCTTCAATGCCTGGTATCACCCCTTCAAAGGTGGTTTTGCTTTGACTAATTCTAGATGGGTCTATCCCCATCCTGCGGACGGTGTCATCATATATTAGATTGAGACCGCTGTCGCCGTACATGAGGACGTGGGTGAGATGGTATCCGTCGATTATTGGGTCAAGCACCAAGGCCTCTGATCCTTCGCGCCAAATAGTAGTTCGGCCGTCCAAGCGGTCGAAGGTAATTGGATAAGACATCCAGTAGTTAGGTGTAGGTACGATGGTCTCTATACCGCGCTCGTCTCTGTGCGTGCGTTCGTGCCTTCTCATGGATGTACGAGTTGCGTGGATCATGTTCACTGTTTTTACCTCAGGCGGGAATTTTTTCTGCCCCTAGTGTTCGGCTGGCAAGGTTCGTCCTCGTCTTTACTTGGTGTTTCCCTTCCCTTGTGTTCGGCATTTAGTTTGTCGGCCTGTTTGAAGACCCAGCACTCTCTGTGCGTGTGGTTCGCAGGTTTGTCAGGGGTGCCATGAATTTGGCACGGTCTGTCCAGGACTCTGTTCAGACCGGACGGTCCCTTTTTACTGCCTTTAGATGGCTTATTTTGCTGATTAGGTCAAGAGCCCCTGAATCCGGCATTAACCATCGTATTATCCGGGCTCTCTTCCTTGTTTTGGCGTTTATTTTTATTACACCATGGCTTCCCGTTGCCATCCCTTATTTCGGATGTGCTGGGGTTGCTGGTGCCTTTACGGGCTAGCCAGCTATCTTCGCCCGCGCAAAAGCGGGTCATAAGACTTGTTAGGGCTGTCATTGTCCTTGGCTTTTCTTGGCCGAGGTGTCTGGCAAGCCACTCATCCCGGATGCTGTGTTTGAATGCCGCTAAGGCTTTGGCATCCGGACAATCGACAATTTGATTCTTCTCAGTGAGCAATCTGTTCCAAAGCTTGCGGGCGGACTCTCCGGGCTGTTGGATTATGTGACTTAAATCGTCAGCATTCGGAGGCCGGACATAAGTCCCTTGAAAATTCGCCCTGAAAGCGTCCTCGAGTTCCTCCCAACTCCCAATTGAATTTTCGGGGAGGCTTTTCAAGCAGTGTCTAGCTGGTCCCTTTAGTTTGAGGGAAAGGTATTTGATGGAGTGGAGGTCATCCCCACGAGCCATATGTATATGTAGGATAAAGTCCTCGATCCAAACCCCTGGGTCTGTCGTTCCGTCGTATGCCTCTATGTTCACAGGTTTAAAGCCCTGTGGGAATTCATGGTCCAGTACCTCTTCGGTAAAGCACAGGGGGTGAGAAGCCCCTCTGTATCTGGACGTGTTGTGGCATGCCGTTGGTTGTTGTTGTGTCCGATGTTTATTCCAAACTGGTATTTGATTGGCATAATCGTTTTGACGACCACAGTCCCTCACCGGGGTGTGTCCTTTAGATCCGTAGATGGACCTAGCTACGCCAGCTTTCTTCTCGAGGTGCTCACGTGGATCGTGCGCTGCGTCGGTAGCCGCTTTGTTGCAGTTATGGAGTGGTACGTCTGGCCTCCTGGTCATATTACTCTTTGGTGGAACGGCCTCGTTGTCGAATTCTGGCAGTAGCTTACATTTTGGGTAGCTCTTTGTATGGCGATCGTCGCCATATCTTTCTTTAGTGTCTAGCACTTTGCTCCATCTGCGATTGAGCGTTTCCTGTTCGGCTTTAAGCCGTTGCTTCTGCTTCTTCAGACTTCTGGTAGTGGCCATGAGATTTCTGTGGAGGTTATCTCGTTCCACGTATTCTTCCGGAATGATGAATGCATCATCGTCCAGACTGTCTTCTTGTCCTGGGTCGGTTTGATGAACTCATCCCTCTGGATCATTGTCCTCGGGCGTCTGCTCCGAACTGTGTTTGGCGTGACCTGGTTTGTCCTGTTCCATCGCTGGTTCCTTATGGTCATTTTTGCCTTCGGGGTTGACCGGAGTATCGATCCTTCTGGCGCTCTTGCTGATATTTTTACTGTTGCTGGACTTGGAACGGCGTCTGCACCGTCGCTTTGGCTTTTGCCCGGGGGTTTTATCTTCCGGATTTTCACCATCGTCCTCCTTGGGCGTATCCACTATGTATATGTCATATGACGGGGCGGAAGTCCGGCACCCCGTAGATTGTGAATCTTCTCTGGTATCGTCGTCCATACCGTCGATGCCTTCGGAGTCGAAGTCAAGCGCGTCGGTTAAATCATCGACCGTGGCTATGAAGTGGGTGGTGGGTGGGTAACGAATTTCTTTGTCGCCTGCTTCCCACTTGAGCCGGACATAGTTCGGCCCAGAATTTTCTGTCAAAGAGAGAGTTTTTAATGAGTTCAGCATGACGCCAAAGGGCGAGTGCTGGAAGATGTCCGCACCGGTGAACTCCATTACCAGAGCCCAACCTGGCTTGACTGGCTCGGGAGTGCGCGAACAGGAACCTACAACCGGATACGAGTCCAGGGGTCCGGAGTCATAGGCCCCCACAGAGGCAAGACCCGTGTTCGGCTCCATCGCCAATGAGTGTGCGGCCTGCAGGGCGAGGTCCACCCCTCCGTCCTTAGGCAATGCAACTTGCTCCGGGTTTAGATCCTGAGCTTTCTCTGACAGCAGGCTTAATCCATGCTCGTCATGACTGTTCGGTGATCCTAGCAGAGGCCCAAATCCGTCGAAGATCAAGTCTCCGCGAATATCAGTCGTGTAGTTCAAGTTTCTGAACCTAACCTGGTGGACGGGGGCGTAGCCATCGATCTGCTCCAGATGGCCAAGCGAATTCGCCTGCAGTGTGAAGCCGCCGAACACGAAGATCTGTCCGGGGAGAAAAGTCCCCCCTGGGCCCTGTTATTGACGATTGAAGGCGCCATCAAGCCCTGTAGCGACGGCACAGAGGAACTCTCAATGAAAGCACCAACGTCGGTGTCAAAACCGGCGGATCTCGGGTAGGGGGTCCCGATCTGTGCGTCTAGGATGATGGTAACAGGAAGCAAGGGACACAGATGTTTTCCCAGGTTCGGGCCCTCTCGATGGAGGTAAAACCCTACTTACTGCTTGATTAATATTGAAGATATGGGTAGTACAAGAGTAGATCTACCATGAGATCGTAGAGGCTAAACCCTAAGAGCTAGCCTATGATGGTATAATTGTAATTGTGATCGGCCTTCTAAGGACCAACCTCTCCGGTTTATATAGACAACGGAGAGGGCTAGGGTTTACATGGAGTCGGTTACAAGGAAGGAAACACAATATCCGGATCGCCAAGCTTGCCTTCCACGCAAAGGAGAGTCCCATCCAGACACGGGCCGAAGTCTTGAGTCTTGTATCTTCACGCTTCAATAGTCCAGACGTTGTACATAGTCCGGCTGTCCGGATACCCCCGAATCCAGGACTCCCTCACCCGGTCCGGTCAAAGAGGCCACGGCCTGGTGGCAGAGGGGGCCAGGCACCCGGGGGTGATGGCCCAGTGAGAGAGTCCTGGATTAGGGAGTTCTCGGGTGTCGGTCTATTCGATATGGGTCGGACTGATGGGTTGTGAAGATAAAGCAAAAGATTATCCCCCGTGTCCGGATAGGACTCCTATATGCGTGGACGGCAAGTTTGGTATCCGGATGTACTATTTCCTTCCTCTGCAAACCGACTCTGTACAACCCTAGGCCCCTCCATTGTGTATATAAACTGGAGGGCTTAGTCCGTATAGGCTAGGAGAATAATCATAGGCTAGACAGCTAGGGTTTAGCCATTACGATCATGAGGTAGATCAACTCTTGTAACCCTTCTACACACTGAATATAATCGAGCAGGACGTAGGGTTTTACCTCCATTAAGAGGGCCTGATCCTAAGTAAACATCGTGTCCCTATTGTACCTTGTTACCATCGATCCTTAGACAAACAACTTGGGACCCCCTACCCGAGATCTGCCGGTTTTGACACTGACATTGGTGCTTTCATTGAGAGTTCCGGTGTGTTGTCAACAGAAGAATCGATGGCTTGCCTCGTCATCGAGGACGACGCTATTTCTGGGGAGACCTTTCTCCCTAGTCAACTCTTTGTATTTGGAGGCTTTGTGCTACGTGCCAACTCGACTGGTCACCTTGAGCAGGTCGACAGCTACGCCCCTGGTCACCAGATCAGGTTTGGAAGTTTGAATTACATCGTCGATATCGAAGGAGACCTGATCTTTGAAGGTTTCACGGCCTTTGCCGCCACTCCCCATCCATACAAAGGAGGCCCTTCGGATCCACTATCAGATCCCATCTAGGCGTCGATGCGCGTATCCGCCTCGGCCTTAGATCCGGGGTAGACCACTTCGTCCGAAGACGGCAGTGTGAACCCTGTCGAACTCTCCCCCATCACGGAGCTTCTAGCCGGAGACCGAGATGCGACCACGCCATCGACGGGCCCGGAGTTAAGCGGGACTCTCTCCATCATCGAGAAGTCGGACTCGCCTCTGGATACTAACTCCAAACTCTCGAGGTCTGTGTTCATCGGGCTCGGTCAAGGGGTTATCACCGAGCCATAGCTCCGCAGATCCTCAGCTTTCGCTCTTAAATGAAATGTTGGACTTAAAACATTCTCTCGCCATCACCGAAGTATCACCTCCAAAATACGCCCAGCTTGAACTGGGGTCTGAGAGTAGAGAATTTTACATCCCACCCACCACCCACTTAATAGCCACAGTCGAGGGTTTAAACGACATGCTAGACTATGCCTCTGATAACATCGACGGCATGGACGACGATGTCGGAGCCGAACCAGGTCAAAACCCGCCCATTACTGGGCATTGGACGACCACTTCTACCTATGATGTATAAATGGTGGACACGCTTGAGAAGGATGGCGATGGCACTCAAGATCCAGATGAGGATAAGCCCGTCGATGAACCACCAAAACACCGACGTCAGTAGCGCCACTCACGATCGCATCGGGCAAGGAAAAGCAATGTCGACACCAGAGATAATGACACTCCGGACAATCCCGAAGATCTCGACCACCCCGTTGAGCCTGCGTTCGAGCGGGATGAAAGGGAAGAGAGTCAATACATCCCCGAACATGCCGATCACAAGGATTCAGAAGATAGTAACTACTTACTTGTCTCCAACGAGGATGTTAGCCTCGATAACGAAGATTTCATCATCCCAGTGGAACCCCTCGAACAAGAATCCTTGCTACCTCTTGAGCTTGTGTTGGTTTTCCCTTGAGGAGGAAAGGGTGATGCAGCAATGTAGCGTAAGTATTTCCCTTAGTTTTGAGAACCAAGGTATCAATCCAGTAGGAGACAACGCACAAGTCACTGAATACCTGCACAAACAATCAAGAACTTGCAACCAACGCGATAAAGGGGTTGTCAATCCCTTCACGGTCACTTGCAAAAGTGAAATCTGATAGAGATAATAAGGTAAATATTTTTGGTATTTTTGTTGTATAGATTGGAAAGTAAAGATTACAAAATAGTAAACGAGATTCAATAATATTTAAAAGAGACTTTAATATAATGGAAAAGAGACCCGAGGACCATAGGTTTCTCTAGTGGCTTATCTCAAGATAGCATGTATTAAGGTGGGTGACCAAATTACTGCCGAGCAATTGATAGAAAAGCGCATAATTATGAAGACATCTAAGGCAATGATCATGAACATAGGCATCACATCCGTGTCAAGTAGACTGAAACAATTCTGCATCTACTACTATTACTCCACACATCGAGCGCTATCCAGCATGCATCTAGAGTATTAAGTTCATAAGAACGGAGTAACGCATTAAGCAAGATGACATGATGTACAGGGATAAAATCGCAATATGATATAAACCCCATCTTTTTATCCTTGATGGCAACAATACATTACGTGCCTTGTTGTCCCTACTGTCACTGGGAAAGGACACCGCAAGATTGAACCAAAAGCTAAGCACGTTCCCATGGCAAGAAAGATCAATCTAGTAGGCCAAACTAAACCGATAATTCGAAGAGACTTACAAAGATATCAAATCATGCATATAAGAATTCAAAGAAGAACCAAATAATATTCATAGATAATATTGTTCATAAATCCACAATTCATCATATCTTGGCAAACACACTGCAAAAGAGTATTACATCAAATAGATCTCCAAGAACATCAAGCAGAACTTTGTATTGATAATCAAATAGATAGAAGAAGCCATCTAGCAAATAACTATGGGAACGAAGGTCTGTGGTAAACTACTCATGCTTCATTAGAGAGGTAATGGTGTTGATGTAGAAGCCCTCCGTGATCGATTCCCCCTCCGGCAGATCACCGGAAAAGGCCCCAAGATGGGATCTCATGGGTACAGAAGGTTGCGGCGATGGAAAAGTGGTTTCGTGGCTCCCCCTGATGTTTTTAGCGTATAATAGTATATATA
>NC_057804.1:290211473-290280237 GCF_018294505.1 Triticum aestivum | reverse complement strand
CATTCTGCCTCGTGGACGCCTTGTTGCGTCTCTGACTTCAACTCAAAGTCTTCTGGTTTGCTTTTGTTCCAAGAAAGATCATCACGAAGGTTTCATTCCATTTGGACTCCGTTTGGTATTCCTTTTCTGCAAAACTCTAAAATAGACAACAAAACAAAAACTGGCACTAGGCCTCCAGTTAATAGGTTAGTCCCAAAAATAATATAAAAGAGCATATTAAAGCCCATTAAACATCCAAAATAGATAATATAATAGCATGGAACAATCAAAAATTATAGATACGTTGGAGACATATCAATGCTTCAAGTGACGGCTCATCGCAACTGCACGAAGCCTGAAAAAGAAACAACAGCAGATTCAAGCCGAATAGGATACGCTCAATGACAGATGGACCAAGGTCCTAGTCGCTGAAGAAGGATATGGCTTTGAGCGCCAAACAAAAAGTTATCCCAAATGCAGGCTACTGCCACAATTCGATGATGAGGCCTTTGAGCCAATACCGTCAAAATACAATTGGCTTGATCAACCGGACCGACCACCATGTGGACGGGACAAAACGGCTAATTATGCTGGACACCAGCCCGCACCCCCTCGCCATAGAGGCAAGGAGACAACGGCTCTGGGCTACACGTACGACTTACGTCAGGACCTGACCAATAGAGCTGGCTAGACCAGATCAATCTATGGATCAAGAGGACGTGCCCCAACATGAGATGACGGCCATCAAGCCTGGCAAGACAAATATAACCAAATTCGGGGTAAGCCCCGAACACGGATGTCATCCGAACTCCGTCGTGATGTCGCCCGATACAGAGGTGCCACGCACCCCATGTGCTTTGCTGATGAGGTAATGCAGCACCAATTTCCTGAAGGGTTCAAACATGTGAACATGGAGCAATACGATGGAACGACGGGTCCCGCTGTAAGGATCAAAGATTTTCTTCTCCACATTCGCATGGCTCAAGGAGATAATCTCCACGCCATTAAATACCTCCCTCTAAAGCTGAAAGGACTAGCACGACACTGGTTGAACAGCCTCCCAGAGAACTCTGTTGGAAGTTGGGAAGACTTAGAGGATGCTTTCTAGGCCAACTTTCAGGGCACTTATGTCTGGCCACCGGATGTTGATGACCTGAGTCACATAATTCAGCAACTCGGAGAGTCAGCTCGCAAACTTTGGAATCGGTTCCTAATTAAAAAGAACCAAATCGTGGCATGTCCGGATGCCAAAGCCTTAGCGGCATTCAAACAAAGTGTCTGTGATGAATAGCCCGCCCGACACCTCGGTCAGGAGAAGTCTAAGACTATGGCAGCTCTTACTGCGCTTTTGACCCGCTTTTGTGTGGGCGAAGATAGCTGGTTGGCTCGTAGAAGCAACAGTACCAGCGACCCCTGCACTTCTAAGGCCAGGGATGGCAATGGCAGGCCACGACGCCATAAAAACAAGCATCGGAACAATAACGAAGAAGCAGAGGATATCACAGTAAATACCGGATTCAGTGGCTCCAAGCCCGGTCAATGGAAGAAGCCGTTGAAAGGTAATAGGGACAGTCCATCCAACTTGGACAAAATACTAGAGAGGCCTTACCAGATTCATGGCACCCCTGACAAGTCTGCCAACCACACCAATAGAAACTACTAGGTTTTTAAAGAGGCCGGTAAATTAAATGTAGAACATAAGGGGAAAGGACCTCAAAGTGAGGATGATGATGAGCCTCGCCCGCCGAACACTGGGGGACAAAAACAGTTTCCCCCGAGGTGAAAACGGTGAACATGATCTATGTCACCCACATCCCCAAGAGGGAGCGCAAACGCGCGTTAAGGGATGTCTACGCCGTACAGCCCGTCGCCCCAAAATTCAACCCATGGTCGGCTTGTCTGATCACCTTTGATCGCAGGGACCACCCAACCAGTATCCATCACGGAGGTTCGGCGGACTTGGTACTTGATCCTATCATCGACGGATACCATCTCACTAGAGTCCTTATGGACAGCGGCAGCAGCCTCAACTTGATTTACAAGGATACTGTGTGTAAGATGGGTATCGACCCATCAAGAATCAAGCCTAGCAACACTACCTTAAAAGGAGTGATACCCGACGTGGAGGCCCACTACACGGGCTCCTTAACACAAGAAGTAGTATTCGGCTCTCCAGACAACTTCCGAAGCGAAGAATTGATCTTCAACATCATCCCTTTTCGCAGTGGTTATCATGCACTACTCGGACGAACTGCTTTCGTCCGCTTTAATGCAGTTCTGCACTATGTTTATTTGAAGCTCAAAATGCCTGGACCGCGTGGCGTCATCACAGCAAATGGAAATATGGAGCGCTCCCTCTGTACCGAGGAGCACACCACGACCCTAGCAGCCGAAGTATAGGGCGGCCTCATCAACCTAAATAGCTCATCGGTCATCAAGACCCATGAAACTGCTAAGCGAGCCCGATCCACATTACAGTGCGGTAGCTCGGAGGATCCGGAGCTTGAATAGCACTTTAGCCTCCGTCAATCACCCTATAAGGTCGCGGCATACGTACCATGCATACATAACTACGCACTTAAAATACCTTGGGCAGCGCCGGAGGCACATTACGGAAAAGGTCCATAGTACGGCTTGACCCTATTTGGACCTTAAATATTTTTCCCATTCCAGGTTCGTTAAAAAACCTACCTACTCTACGGTTGTACAGGGGCTCTTTTCTAGGTCCCTCTTTCTTGCAGACGAACATCGACTCCTCCTCTCAAAGGATTCTCACCAAGGAGAAACGGTGCAGACGTGTGGCAGGGCACCATTGGGATCTTCAAACCACTACTTTTAGGCCTTGTGTAAACCTTTCCCTTGTGTAAACTTTTGGCATGTCAAATGACCTTGATATTCATGGAATTATCTGTAACAACACGGCTCGACATATTAATCAGTGTATAAAGGAAGCAATCGATCACCACTTTTGTTTCGCAATCACCTTATTTATATCATTTGTATTCCCGCCCTACTTCAAACTGCCACACATGCTTTAGTCCGGCCTTAACATCGGGGGTTGTATTCTGTCACGCCCAATATGCGATACTATCCTAAAGAGACTCGAAGGTCCCACCAAGGATAGAACCGCATATTGAAACGCTTTTGCAAGGTGGATATCATTACATAATGGATGGGGATACATACAAGGCATACAAATGCCGCAAGAATACAACATCACTATACATAAGAGCATCATCTGACACGGATGAAACACAAACAGAAACTCAATGACATCCACCCTGCTAGCCCAGGATGCCGACATGGAACCTATCCTCTGATCGAAGAAGAAGAAGAAGAAGGACTCCAAAACAAGTAAACATCGCTCTCGCGTCATGATCATTGCATAAACCTGTACCTGCAACTGTTGTTGTAGTAATCTATGAGCCACGAGGACTCAGCAATCCCATTACCATGGGTATCAAGACTAGCAAAGCTTAATGGGTAAGGAATGAATAAGTGGTGAGGTTGTAGCAGCGACTAAGCATGAATGGTGGCTAACATACGCAAATAAGAGCTTGAAGAGAGCAAAAGGAACGGTCGTGAAGCTAGCTGAGGGAGTCCTGGATTAGGGGGTGTCCGGATGGCCGGACTATGACCTTTGGCCGGACTCCCGGACTATGAAGATACAAGATTGAAGACTTCGTCCCGTGTTCGGATAGGAATTTCCTTGGCGTGGAAGGCAAGCTTGGCGATATGATATGAAGATCTCCTCCCATTGTAACTGACTCTATGTAACCCTAGCCCTCTCCGGTGTCTATATAAACCGGAGAGTTTTAGTCCGTAGGACGAACAACAATCATACCATAGGCTAGCTTCTAGGGTTTAGCCTCTCTGATATCGTGGTGGATCAACTCTTGTACTACCCATATCATCAATATTGGTCAAGCAGGAGTAGGGTTTTTCCTCCATCGAGAGGGCCCGAACCTGGGTGAAAACATCATGTCCCTTGTCTCCTGTTACCATCCGCCTAGACGCACAGTTCGGGACCCCCTACCCGAGATCCGCCGGTTTTGACACCAACATTGGTGCTTTCATTGAGAGTTCCTCTGTGTCGTCACCTTTAGGCCCGATGGCTTCTTTGATCATCAACCACGACGCGGTCCAGGGTGAGACTTTTCTCCCCAGACAGATCTTTGTATTCAGCGGCTTCGCACTGCGGGCCAATTCGCTTGGCCATCTGGAGCAGATCGAAAGCTATGCCCCTAGCCATCAGGTCAGGTTTGGAAGCTTAAACTACACGGCCGACATCCGCGGGGACTTGATCTTCGATGGATTCGAGCCACGGCCGAGCATGCCGCACTGTCACGATGGGCATGATCTAGCTCTGCCACCGGACAGCGCCCAGAGCGCCGCTCAGGTGTCCAGTCCGACCATTAGCTCGGAGCGGACTGCGCCAGTCGGGGACGGACGGTTGGATGCTGCCCTAGGAGCCTCAACCTCTACGGTGATAGAGCCGAATACCAGCCTAGTCCTTTGCGAGGCCTGTGACTCCAAGGTGCCGGACTCCTTTCCGGACTCCGAATCTTCCGCACCCCTTCCGATCGAACCCGATTGGGCTCCGATCATGGAGTTCACCGCCACGGATGTCTTTCAGCACTCGCCCTTTGGCGATATCCTGAATTCACTAAAGTCTCTCTCTTTGTCAGGAGAGCCCTGGCCGGACTATGGTCAGCATGGTTGGGATGCGGACGACGAAGAAATTCGAAACCCACCCACCACCAACTTTGTAGCCACCGTCGACTATCTAACCGACATGCTTGACTTCGACTCCGAAGATATCAACGATATGGATGCCGATGAAGGAGATGACCAAGAACCAGCACCTATAGGGCACTGGAAAGCCACCTCGTCATAAGACATATACATGGTGGACACCCCCAAAGCAGGGGATGGCGATGAAAAAACGGAGGACGACCCCTCCAAGAAGCAACCCAAGCGCTGACGTCAGCGGTGCCGCTCTAAATCCCGCCAAAGGAAAAACGGCGAGTCCGGCACTGGAGACAACAACACCCCGGACAGTGCCGAAGACAACCCCCTCCAGCAGGATTCAGCACAGGAGGACGGAGGAGCCGGCCCTCATGAGAGAGCGGCAGATAGGGAGGTCGAGGACGACAATTATATGCCTCCCTCCGAAGACGAGGCAAGCCTCGACGACGACGAATTCGTCGTGCCAGAGGATCCCGTCGAACAAGAGCGTTTCAAACGCAGGCTTATGGCCACGGCAAGCAGCCTCAAGAAAAAACAGCAGCAGCTTAGAGCTGACCAAGACTTGCTAGCCGACAGATGGACTGAAGTCCTGGCGACCGAAGAGTATAAACTCGAACGCCCCTCCAAGAGCTACCCAAAGCGCAGGCTGCTACCCCAACTAGAGGAGGAAGCAACTAAACCTACATCACCAGCGTACGATGCGCCCGATCGGCCACCCCGTGGTCGCGACAGAGAGGCCTTTCGGCCCTCAACTCAAGCCGCACCCCGGCGCCGCTCCAAAAATACCAGAGCACGGGGAAACGCAACAGACCTGAGAGACATATTGGAGGATAAGGCAAGGCAAACAAGATCGATCTACGGATCGCGTGGGCGCCCCACGTCACGTGACGATAACCGTCACGCCAGATATGATAAATACGGCCAGGCCGAACACAACAGACAAAGCTCATCCGAGCTACGTCGCGATATAGCCCAGTACAGGGGCGCCGCACACCCACTATGCTTCACAGACGAAGTAATGGATCATCAAATCCCCGAGGGTTTTAAACCCTTAAACATCAAATCATACGATGGCACAACATATCCCACGGTATGGATCGAGGATTATCTCCTTCATATCCACATGGGCCGTGGTGATGATCTACACGCCATCAAATACCTCCCGCTCAAGCTTAAAGGACCAGCTCGGCATTGGCTTAACAGCCTGCCAGCAGAGTCAATTAGTTGGTGGGAGGACCTGGAATCCGCATTCCTTGAAAACTTCCAGGGCACTTATGTGCGACCACCAGACACCGATGACCTAAGCCACATAATCCAGCAGCCAGAGGAATCGGCCAGATAATTCTGGACATGGTTCCTAACCAAGAAAAATCAAATAGTTGACTGTCCGGACGCAGAGGCCCTTGCAGACTTCAGGCACAACATCCGAGACGAATGGCTTGCCCGGCACCTAGGACAGGAAAAGCCGAAATCTTTGGCAGCCCTCACGACACTCATGACCCGCTTTTGCGCGGGAGAAGACAGCTGGCTAGCTCGTAGCAATAACATAACCAAGAGCCCTGGCAATTCAGATACCAAGGACAACAATGGTAGGTCACATCACAACAAGCACAAGCGCCGCATTAACGGGGACAATACTGAGGATACGGCAGTTAATGCCAGATTCAGAGGCTCTAAACCCGGTCAGCGGAAGAAGCCATTCAAAAGAAACCCTCCAGGCCCATCCAGTTTAGACCGGATACTCGATCGCTCGTGCCAGATACACGGCACCCCCGAAAAACCAGCCAACCACACCAACAGGGATTGTTGGGTGTTCAAGAAGGCAGGCAAGTTAAGTGCCGAAACCAGAGACAAGGGGCTGCATAGCGATGACAAGGAGGAGCCCCGGCCGCCAAAAAACAGAGGACAGAAGGGCTTCCCCCCGCAAGTTCGGACGGTGAACATGATATACGCAACCCATATCCCCAAAAGGGAGCGGAAGCATGCTCTCAAGGACGTCTATGCGTTGGAGCCAGTCGCCCCAAAGTTCAACCCATGGTCCTCCTTCCCGATCACTTTTGATTGAAGGGACCACCCCACTAGCATTCGTCACGGTGGATTCACCGCATTGGTCCTAGACCCAATCATTGACGGATTTCACCTCACTAGAGTCCTCTTGGATGGCGGCAGTAGCCGGAACCTGCTTTATCAGGATACAATGCGAAAAATGGGTATAGATCCCTCAAGGATTAAACCCACAAAGATAACCTTTAAAGGCGTCATACCAGGTGTAGAAGCCAGCTGTACAGGCTCGGTTACACTTGAAGTGGTCTTCGGATCCCCGGATAATTTCTGAAGTAAAGAGTTAATCTTTGACATAGTCCCATTCCGCAGTGGCTATCACGCCCTGCTCGGACGAACCACATTCGCAAAATTCAATGCGGTGCCGCACTATGCATATCTCAAGCTCTGGATGACAGGCCCTCGCGGAGTCATTACGGTAAATGGAAACACCGAATGCTCTCTCCGCACGGAGGAGCACACGGCGGCCCTGGCAGCGGAAGTACAAAGTAGCCTCTCAAGGCAATTCTCCAATCCGAGTGTTAAACGTCTGGACAACGTCAAGCGCGCCCGAAGTAACCTACAACAAAACTGGCTGGCACGTTCCGAGCAAGCATAGCAGTGCGGCCCCAACCCCAGCCCTCGCCAGATGGCGATAGCGGTACCACGCGTACATAATTACGCTTTGGAAATACCATGGGCATAAGGGGAGGGACACAACCATGGCACGCCTAGAATGCGGCTCAACCGCACTAGGGGCTCCCTATTCTGCCATTTCCTTTTTTTATATACTTTCAGGACCCAACTATCCGGAAGGCCTGTCCGGCAATACACTCGCCAAACACATGATGCAACAGCCAGGGAGAGAACAAGCCACGTCAAATGTCCAGGTGGTCTCTATAACAAGCTAAATACCTGTTTTACTTAAAGTCTCGCAGCTTGCCCCTGGAGGGGGACATGTCAAATAATCCCATCTCTTGCTTATCACAATATTTGTATCGTTCTACTTTTATAGCAGCCCTTTTTAATAAACAATACATAGCTCTTATCTATTATTGTATTCATCTATTTTTATACAAATATGTTCAGTCATGACAATATGCAACTGTACACTTTGGTATGGCCAATACACCAGGGGCTTAAGCACCCCATAACACGGTGTGAGAATACCGAACACTCTCATGAGTGCGGCACCCTGAACATATAGCACTATATGCATCAGCTCTGAATCATGTCTTGGGTCAATAGTTGGGTTTTCCCGGCTCCCATGTTTTGGTATCTTACGTTCCGCAATGTTGTCTAAGGTAGCGCTGGGAGAACTACTGCGATTTTGCCCCAATTGAGCTGGGTTAGCACCTCAGTAGAGAAAGCTAAAACTGATGGTCATGATAGTGCGAGAGACCAAGGTTTTTCGAGTCCCTAAAGACTTATGCCGCTTAGAGCGAGGAGCCGGATTTCTCTGGCCTAGGCGTGGATAGCGCCCCGAACTCGGTCTTCTGAATACTAGGGGCTTCACTGAAATTTAAAATTATAGAATTCTATGGCTAAGTGAGATTGATAAAGCATTATAAGTCTGATGGCCTTGTTCGTTGTGCTGAGCGCCTCCCTAGATGGACCCAAGAATGGGAACAAGAGCGCTCAGGTTTATCCCGAACACCCCAGCACTCGTGGCATGGGGGTAGAAGCCGACGACTTGCATCTCTCAGATTTGATAAATGGCCGCACAGAAGGTAATATTTTAAATTAACAAGCGTTGCTTAGCGCATATGAACAAAGTTTTCAGTGTACAGGATAACAGATGCGAGTCTACTCAAAAATTACATCTTTGGAGCATTCACCCGCTATAAGGCGGGCACCCTTCAGGACGCCCTCATAATACATCTCGTGCTTGCGATACTCCTTGCCCGGCGGTGGCGCGTCCGTCACATTCTTCTCGGCGTCCATCTTGCCCCAGTGCACTTTAGCATGGGCAAGGGCCCGACGGGAACCTTCAATACAGACGGAGCGCTTGATGACTTCAATCCATGGACAGGCGTCCACCAGCCGCCGCACCAGACCGAAGTAGCTCCCAAGCATGGCTTCTCTAGGCCACAACCGAACTATGAGGCCCTTCATGGCCTGTTCGACCACCTTGTGGAGCTCGACCAGCTACTTCAGCTGGTCGCTCAGGGGCACCGGATGTCTGGCCTCAGCATACTGGGACCAGAACACTTTCTCCGTCAAGCTTCCTTTCTCGACCCGGTAGAATGCGGCAGCATCGCATACACTGCGGGGCAGATCTGCGAATGCTCCTGGAGAGCTCCGAATTCGGGTAAGTAACCGGTAATTTACTTTCACATGCTTGCTTTGGATAAAGAATGCCTTACCCGCCGCAATCTTTTTCATCGCCTCAATCTCCTGGAGGGCTTTTTGGGCTTCAGCCTTGGCAGATTTGGTACTTTCAAGCGCCGAGGCAAGCTCGGACTCTCGAGTCTTCGAGTCAAGCTCTAACCTCTCAAGTTTTTTCACAAGTGCATCGAGCTCTTGCCGCACCTCCGCCACCTGCGCCTCTTGTTTTTCTCGCTCTGTGCGCTCCATGGCCGCATTGTCTTCGGCCTTGGATAGCTCTTCCTTCAGGGTTGCCACCTGAGTTGTGGCCCCTGCAACATTCACGTTGGTCCTGTCATTATTTGCAACCAGGTATTTCTATATACATTTACATACGGTATTACATACCCTCCTTGTCCTCGAGCTGCTTCTTGGCACGGCCGAGCTCGTTCTCGGACCGCTCGAGGTTACGCTTCAATGCGTCGACCTCCGTAGTCAGTGCGGCAGAGGTCAGCAGCGCAGCCTGCATTCCCATATCGACATATTTATGTTAGACTCATGCGTATATCTTTTTAGATCCTCAGTCCGGCTTTTCTTTCGAACGCCGAACTGAGCATCAGGGGCTACTGTCTATGCGGTAACATTTTTATATGTTTCGAATACCTCAAAGCCTGTTAGCAGGCTGGTACAGGCTTCTGTCAGCCTTCTCTTGGCGGACCGAACCTTCCGAATCACCGCACTCATAACAGTGCGGTGCTCCTCGTCGATGGAGGCGCCGTTAAGCACCTCCAGTAAATTTTCCGGCGTCTCCGGTTGGACAGAGGCCTCCGGTGTTGTAGGCATGCCTTTCTTGCGAAGGCGCCGTCTACCGGACTCTGGAACTGTCGTTGGTTCCCGAGCGGTGTCCGGCCCAGGGTCGGACTTAGATCCCTCTAGGGCTTTACCCCCTTTGGGCCTGGAGTCCGAGAGGTCGCCTTGCGGCGCCTCCAGGACCACCTCCTCCTGGTTTAGTCCCTTTCAGGACTCCACCTCGGCGTCGTCCGTGGGGAGAGGGGAGGAGGCCGTCGGAAGTGAAGCCCTATTCACGTCCGACGAATCCAGGGAGCCGCTCGACGAATCACCAAGCTGAGCCTTGGGCGGACTGCATGATTAAATTCGGCGTCAGAAGGTACCATACATCAGAGGAGCGCCATGAGTTATTCTGGTATCCGGATACTTACGATTTTGCCAGGGGCTTGACCCTGGATGGCCATTCCTCCCCACCGTCTTCGGCATCGGAGGCGTAGTCCGGCAGAAGGGTCCTCCCCTTTTTGGACCCTCCGGCCTCCCCAGTTGGGGCGGCCTTCCTTTTCTTTCCTCCCCCGCTGGAGGGGGAGAGGCTTCTTCTTCTTCCTCCTCCTCGTCCTCAGAGGCGGAGGGTGCTTCGGGGTTGTCAGGCGATGAATCTGACACCACCAGGCGCCGGGAACTCTTTCGAGTCCCCGTCGCCTTCTTCTTGGCCTTCTTCTCCCGCACCATGTGAGGTGCCGGAACCAACAGCTTCGTCAAGTGTGCGTCTGTTGTGCCTTCGGGCAAAGGGGCGGGACAGTCAAACTGTCCGGACGTCCTCTTCGAGTCCTGTCAAAGGAGCAGGAGTTTAGATCCTACATGGAGTCAAACTATGAAAATCAAGTGTCCCGTGGAGGACTAAAAGCAAGCTTACTTCGGTGGCTTGGAGCTTGGCGCGGCATCCGCGATCCTTGGTGACGGGAGGGGAGACCTCGGAGCTCTTGAATAGCACCTTCTAGGCGTCCTCGTGCTTTGTGTCGAAGAGCCGGGACAGAGCCTAGTGCTGGGCCGGGTCAAACTCCCACAAGTTGAACGCCCGTCGTTGACACAGAAGGATCCGGCGGAAGAGCATGACCTGGACTACGTTAACAAGCTTAACCTTCTTGTTCACCAGGTCTCGGACGCAGGTTTGGAGTCCGGTCACCTCTTCTGGACTACCCCATAACAGGATCGTCTCTTTCCAAGATGTGAGCCGTGTGGGGATGCCAGATCAGAATTCGGGGGCCGCTGCCCATTCAGGGTCACGCGGCTCAGTGATATAGAACCACCCCGACTGCCACCCTTTGATGGTCTCTACGAAGGCGCCCTCGAGCCATGTAACTGTGGGGACCCCGACTCATAAGTCGTGATCACCGAATGCACGTGTACAGTGATCCCAGTGATCAATGCTCACTGAACACACAGAAGTTGAATAACAAGAGTCTTACATCCATACATACCGTCTTACACCAATTATGACCATTATGGTCAAGTCTTACATAGACAAAGCCACAGGGGCTGAATACCAAATAAACTTAAGCAGCGGAAATCTTCGTCGATAAGTAGAACCCATGCCATTTGCCTTAACCCTACAGGCATTCTGACTGGGAAACGTCCTAGTTCGCATGTTCGTCTCCAAAGAACTCTTCTTCGAACTCCGGTTCTTCCATGCCTGGCCAATTAAATAACCAGTGGCAAGCCAATGAGTACTTTGAATGTACTCGCAAGCAACCCATGTTTTGGTCCAAGATGTAACAATGCATGATATAGGTATATTTTGCAGAAAGCTAGTTTTGAGTGCAATGACATGTTCAACAACTTGTAAGACATGCATCAGGAGAATTCAAGTAACCATGAGGACAGGTTACAGATATCAACATAAATAGAGAGGGCACCAACCCAACTCAATCATGTCAAGTCCTTTGACTTGACCCAAGTAGATCTTTCCAATTATCCAAACACACACTAGTTTGTAAACATGTGGACGTAGCCCAAGAGCGGTTACCCAACTGTCCTTGACAGTGGACACGGCTATTAGAATGGCTTTACACTCTGCAGAGGTTGCACACTTTACCCACAAGATCCGGGGAACTTCTGTGTCGTCCACGACCCGCGGTACTTCAATTACCCGGGGTAAGCACCCGATCACTATCTTTCCCTAGACGACACTATCAAGGAGTCCACTCGTTGTTCCGTATCCTCACGATGTACATCATACGAGACTCACTCGAGATCATAACATCCGAGAGGGGACACAACGGTGTATCCGGTGCCCTGTAAAAATAGTCATGGCCGCCCTACCTGGCACGACCCTGTCCCGAGAGAGAGCACCAACTCTCCCCCATCACTAGTAATGCAGGCTCCAAGCTAGTATCGACCTAGGTAATCAATAATGCCCTTTCCCATAAATGGGTAAAGTGGTTGCGCATGTAAGGTTGGAATAACGGTCGCAACTTAAACCAATCCGGTTTGAAAACAACACACACTTGCCTCGGTACACCACTTCGTCATCAAGTGGCTACCCAACTCATCATCTCCCCCGGGCATAAGTGGCACCCGGTGGGGTTTTCGAAAAGTCTTTTGAAAATACTTTGTCTCCATCACCATGCATATTCCCATCCCTTTTTGCGTAGCACTACTTTAGCATCCTATCTACCCCCACCGGCATAACCCTCATAAGAAGGTAGGGTCATGCACAATGCAAGTATCAACGAGGAAGTACGGTGGCAAACCATCAAAGTGGTTACCACCTCATCATGATTCCGTTGCACAACAATATGGTGCTATATGACATGCATAAAAAGGCGTTTCATAGACATGGTCAAAGGGATGCTTGCCTGTTTTAACAAAGTCTTCGAGGTCTTCAAATATCTCTGGTCCAACCCAGAGCATTTCGTCTACTTCGTCAACTATCATCGAAAGCAACCATAATAAGCAACTCAACAAGGCAGAAAATAAAAGTGCTCTAAAAATTATGAAGTTTACTTTTCTAGGACATCCCTGGTTATATGAAAAATAACCAGAGTGGTTTCATTGGGATTGGATTAGTGGATATTTTTGAACATCTCAATATGATGGAAACAAGGGATTTAATGGATCTGCAAGTTTTCTATAGAATGCCTTTTTACAAAATGAGTAAAAGTTCCCATTAAATCAGGCGTGATTTTAGAAACATTTAGAAATTGGTTTCACTGGATTTGGAGTTGAAATGAATATAATATGGATTTTTTAAGTGGACTTATGTGGATAAATGACCTTTTTAAAGCGTCCAGTAAAAACCAAGAACAAAAAACATGTCCACTGTGGCCCATTAAATAGAGCTTGATTTGTGGAGCCATTAGAAATTTGATACATCAAATTTGGAGGCAATGTGAATATTTGGGAGATTTTACAAGTTTCAGGAAAAAGAAAAAGACAAAGGAGGGGGGGATTTATACCTATACTGCGCACCGGGTGCAGCATAGCACCGCAGTGCACTGGGCCGGCCCAATGGCTCGGCCACACGGGCGACAGGGCGACGTCGAAGGCGGGAGAGGGCGAACCCGCCTCCACTTGCCAGCGTGGCCCAGCTGCCAGGTCGCTTACAGGCGGGCCCCGCTTGTCGGGTTCATCCCCATCCTCCCTCTCGAACAGGGCAGAGGCAGGGGCGGTGTCGACGGCAGCTTGCCGGCGCTGCAGGGCATCTCCGGCGATGCTCCGCCCATCGGCGTGCTCAGGGGACCCGGCCGCATCCGACCATGGGTGGCACGGTCTCCCAGGGCCACCGGGTTGAGTAGGGTGTCGGCCGAGGCGGGAGAGGCCGACGGTGATGGCGGCATTGGTGCTACGGGCACCGGAGCAGAGGGAGAAGTGGTGAGGGGTTCCGTTGTGGTTAGGGGGTTCGCCTAGTGGAGAAAGGAGGGGAGGAGGAGGAGTGTTGGGTGCGAATTTAGGAGGGGACTGACGGCAAGGCTCCGTCCATGGTGGCGGATGGAGAGCACGAGGAGAGGAGTGGGTTGGTCCAGGGGGTGAACAGGAGGGAGTGAGGGCCAAAGGAGTAGAGAGGGGGCACGGGGGTGGCCTTAAATAGAAGTGGGTGAGGTGCACCGTGGACGGGTGCGCCGGTGAGGTTGTTGCCCTTGCCAGGGGTAACGGGGGCTCGCGTGTGCGTGTCTGGGGTGCTCGTGGGGTTGGTCTAGGACGAGGGGAGAGAAGAGAGATAGCGGGGAACGGCCAAAGCATCGCACGTGTGAGTTTGCTCATTGGAGCTCTCGGGCGGCCGGCGCGCGTGCGAGCTAGGGCGAGAGGAGGGAGAAGAAGGAGGGGGACAGAGGCATGGTGTGTCTCAGATGTCGAGGCGCATCGTTGGGCGTGCTGGGGAGGCCCGAGGTGGCCCGAGGCAGTTGGAAGGGGGCGGCGACAGTGCGGGTGTGCACTGTAGCACGCCCTGGAGCATACCAATTGCATGCCATGGCATGCCTTTGGCTTGTAGGGCGCAGCCACTTGTGTCTAGGTTGTTTAGGGAGGAGTAAACAAAGGGGAAAGGGCCTTGGATGCCCTGGACAACAAGTAGGAGAGGAGAGAGGTTGAGGGAGAGAGGGAAATGGGCTGTCCAGAGAGAGAAAGTGGGGTTTTACCCCTCCAATAATTGAGTTATGGATTTGCCATTGCTACTGGAGGTGCAAGGGACTAGGAAGGGCTGTGGTAAAAAGTTGAGGCCATGGATAAGAGTGGAAGTGGTCAAAACAGGGGTTCTAGTAAAATGGCAGAAAGTGTTTGTTGCTGGTTTGGGCAAGAAGATGAACTCCTCTTGTCATGAGGCTTGACAGGGTCAAATGGCATGAGATAATAATAGGTTCCACCAAGGTTGAGTCCATTTGGGCAAAGTTGCCAACGCAACTTTTGTAAACCCTAGAAATTAGCAGAAATGAACATGTGTAGATCTAGTTGAGCAAATCACTTCTCGTTGATGCACCACTTGGTGTAGTGGCCTCATTTGGTATGTGAATATGCTCAGCAAAGTTGGGGTCAAGGATAGAAAGTTGGTAGTACAAAGTAGTTCAAATTAGATTCTGGTCAGAGAGGGTTTTGGGGCACTTTGATCAATATAACATTTTCTCCAACTTGTTCCATTTGGTATATATGAATGATTAGACCATTTGAGCATGTTTACAAGATTTGAGAGCATTTGGAAATGTTTGGCAATGTAAAGTTGCTCAAACTTCAAAATGGACAGAAATGGTTTTGAGGGGATTTCATGGGGTTATACTATTCTCCATGACATGATACTTGTCAAGATCATCTATGACATGCTAGAATTTTCTTGGAATTTTTGGAGAATATTTCATTTGTAAATATTTCAAAATCTTGAAATATCCAGAAAGGGTTTTTCAGGGATTTGACCAATATTTTGAACATGACCATGTGTTTAAACTCTTATATATGGACAATATATGTCCACTGAGTTTGCCTAGGTTATTGTCAAATATTTTTGAAACAATAAAAATATATTTCCCTATTAAAGACCATTTATGGCCTTAAGAAAAAGCTTTTAAATAAAATAGGAAAATAACTTTTAAAATTATATTTTTGTGGTTTATGGGAGTCCTGCATCTAATTGGATTCAAATATACCTTTTGAATGATTTTTCACACCCCAAGTCAAGTACTTGTAGTGCAAACCTCAACTCAGGGGGTTTTGAAAAACTAATTTTTGAAAATACTATTTGGCCAAATTATTTTTGTAAGAAAATACTATGTTGCTCTATACACATGTCATGATCATTGGGCAGAAGCTTGGGGCAAGGAGATGAAGTATAGAAGGTGGAGATGTGTTGACTCTAAAGAGCACTTGAAAAACACACAGAGAAAACCAACTCAAACTAAAAAGTCAAATAATGCAAAAGTTTTTGTCAAACCACATTTTATCATGATTTATCATCTTAAGTGTTGTGCCATGAAAATCAAGGTGTGACAGTAACGTTGGCTATCTTGCCCACCATGGCGCCTCCGTACTCCGCTTGGCGGCCGCCCACGACCTTCGGCTTGACGCTGAAGATCTTCAGCCATAGGCCAAAGTGAGGATGGATGCGGAGGAAGGCCTCACACACGACGATAAACACCGAGATGTTGAGGATGAAGTTCGGGGCCAGATCGTGGATGTCCAGGCCGTAGTAGAACATGAGCCCCCTGACAAACAGGTGAGGAGGAAAGCCCAGTCCGCGGAGGAAATGGGGGAGAAACACGACCCTCTCATGGGGCCCAGGGGTGGGGATGAGTTGCCCCTCATTTGGAAGCCGGTGCGCGATGTCGTCAGACAAGTATCCGGCCTTCCTCAACTTTTTGATTTGCCCCTCCGTGACGGAGGAGGCCATCCATCTACCTCCCGCTCCGGACATGATTGGAGAAAGGTTGAGGTGGGAAGTGCGGACTTGGGCGGTGGAGCTCGAGTGCGCAGGGATGGATAAGCAAAGGAGGAAGAAGGCGTAAATGGAAAGGGTGGATCCTTATCCCCTTATATGGGCAGCCGAAACTATAAACCCCCACCAGCCTAATAAAACTCGCTTATCTCCCAAGCGCCGCGGTTAATGGCACGGTTGGGTTACCCACGCCTGTATTGATGAGAAACCCAGATTAAGGGGACATGATCTCTGCTTTGACAAGACGTGTCAAGGAAACCGCCTCGCTAAACGCATTGAGGTGGAACAGTAAAATGATTCAAATAAAGGCTTGGTCATGGCGTGATGTCACGCTGCAGAATACGTCAGCAGATTAGATTTGTTCAGATATTATTCTCTCTACGGTGGTATGTGGAACTTATTTTGCAGAGCCGGACACTATCCTTGTGTTCAACATCTTCTATGAAGTATTCGGAGGAGGAACCCGCCTTGCAATGCCGAAGACAATTTGCACGTCGGACTCGTCGTCATTGAAGCCTGGTTCAGGGGCTACTGAGGGAGTCCTGGATTAGGGGGTGTCCGGATGGCCGGCTATGACCTTTGGCCGGACTCCCGGACTATGAAGATACAAGATTGAAGACTTCGTCCCGTGTCCGGATAGGACTTTCCTTGGCGTGGAAGGCAAGCATGGCGATATGATATGAAGATCTCCTCCCATTGTAACCGACTCTATGTAACCCTAGCCCTCTTCGGTGTCTATATAAACCGGAGAGTTTTAGTCCGTAGGACGAACAACAATCATACCATAGGCTAGCTTCTAGGGTTTAGCCTCTCTGATCTCGTGGTAGATCAACTCTTGTACTACCCATATCATCAATATTAATCAAGCAAGAGCAGGGTTTTTCCTCCATCGAGAGGGCCCGAACCTGGGTAAAAACATCGTGTCCCTTGTCTCTTGTTACCATCCGCCTAGACGCACAGTTTCGGACCCCCTACCCGAGATCCGCCGGTTTTGACACCGACACTAGCAATGATCAAGAAGTGATCCTGAACTCCTACTTACGTCAAACATAACCCAAAACCATGTTCACTTCCCGGACTCCGCTGAAAAGAGACCATCACGGCTACACACGCAGTTGATGCATTTTAATTAGAATCTGGTGTCAAGTTATCTACAACCACACGTTAACAAATTCCCATCTGCCAGATAACCGCGGGCACGGCTCTCGAAAGTTTATACCCTGCAGGGGTGTCCCAACTTAGCCCATCACAAGCTCTCACGGTCAATGAAGGACATTCCTTCTCCCAGGAAGACCCGATCAGTCTCGGAGTCCCGGTTTACAAGACATTTTGACAATGGTAAAACAAGACCAGCAAGACTACCCGGATGTGCCGACAAATCCCGATAGGAGCTGCACATATCTCGTTCTCAGGGCACACCGGATAAGCTAAGCGTACGAGTACCAACATAACCCAAGTTGCCAAGGGACGGTCCCGCACGGTGCTCTAGTTTGGACCAACACTCAGAGGAGCACTGGCCCGAGGGGGTAAGTAAAGATGACCCTTGGGCTCCGGAAACCCAAGGGAAAAAGGCTTAGGTAGGCAAATGGTAAAACCAAGGTTGGGCCTTGCTGGAGGAGTTTTATTCAAAGCGAACTGTCAAGTGGGTCCCATAAATCACCCAACCGTGTAAGGAACGCAAAATCAAGGAGCATAACACCGGTATGACGGAAACTAGGGTGGAAAGAGTGTAACAAAACACCAGGCATAAGGCCGAGCCTTCCACCCTTTACCAAGTATATAGGTGCATTAATTAAGTAAGAGATATTGTGATATCCCAACATAATCCTGTCCATCCTGGAGCAATCTTCTACTAACAATGCTGTAAGAGGGGCTAAGCAAAGTGGTAACATAGCCAAGCAATGGTTTGCTAGGAAGGGTGAAAAGGTTAGAGACTAACATGAAATTTGGGAGGCTTGAAGAGCAAGTGATAGGTAGTGCAGCATAGCGATAGAATGAAGCAACTTAGCAATGATAGTAGTGAGATCCAGAGTAACGGTCATCATGCCTGAAATCCCGCTATGAAGAATAACGAGTCCATGAAGAAGACGAACGGATGAAGCCGAACCAATCGTAGTTGAACGAATCCTCACGATCGCAACAAAATAAGAACTATCAAGAAGAAGCAACACCGGAAAGAAACAAACAACATGGTAAACACACAAGCATAAACATGGCATGATGCATAACCAAGTATGATGCATGTCCAGTTTAGATAGGCATGGCATGGCAAAGTGCAACAAACGGTACTACAAGTTAAGTGGAGCTCAATATGCAACGAGTTGCATATTGACGAAACAACACATTTGAGTTATTTAATTCGCTCTCGTTTAGGTACACAACAAGATTAAATGTTGTTAAACATGGCAAGAGGTGAAGCATAATTAAACTAACTATTTAGGCAAGTTTAAATGAGGCCGGAAACAACAAAGAACAATTTCGGAAAATCCCCATATGTCATTTAGCAATTTAATGCAAGCACAATTTTAAACATTTTAAATGTTGTTATCATGATGCGGATGACATATGCAAGTTTTACGCAATATTTATGAAAATGTTGACATGAGCATGTTATGAAGCATTTGGTCACCATGGCGGAACAAAAAAGGGTGCCACGGCAACTACAATGGAAATGGTGCCACGATAACATTTCGATGATCTGGCAACTCGTTGAGACACCGGCACAAAAGAAAGTGTGGATGAGTGTGTCATGCAAAAGGTGGTGGGGTGATCCCGGTTATCGGGTTCCCACGGGTCGACGCATGGCAAACGAGGTACTTGCAATGACAACTCGAACACGGTGCAAACACGAGCATCTCATGCATCGCAAACATTCGTTCTCGGAAGGTCATCTCGGTGGTTATACATCCAAATCATGCGGTTCGGAGCGGCATAGAGGAAGTAGACATTCTCGAAACGGTCGTAGTTGAAGTAGTGGTACACGGCGACGGTAGTGGAAGTATAGGTTCACGTCTCGTAGATGTTCGGGGTCATCGGGCTTGCCGGTCTTGTCAACTCGAAGGGGTACTTGGTGTTTTGCAGTTCCATATCTAGGGTCATCACGTAGTCGTTCTCGGCGATGGAGTCGACCTTGAAGTATCCAGGGCTCCGGGCGTCGTGGTACTTGGCGAGTCCGCATAGCCGTAGACGGGTCGTAGGGGAACTTGGCGTTTGCACTGTAGTCGTACACGGGTCAAACAGAGGCATTGACGAATTTTGAGGGAAGCCTGCCGAACAGAGCCGCTCGCAAGGACAGCGACTGGAAGAAGGGGTGACTTCGGCCTTGACGTGAAGCAGGGAGGCGGAGCTCCTGCCGGGTCGATGGTGACGAGCAGGCAAAGGGGCTGCTGGGACTTGAGCGACGCAGGGGAGCAGCTGCAGTGAGTCTCGAGATGAGGTCTGAAGGCGACGAATTTCGTCCCGTGGAACGGGAAGCAATGGCCTCGGCTACAGCGGGTGGCTCCGACGAGGGCACCAGCAAGGGGAGGCGCAGGGGACTTGACACGGCGATGGCTTGGCGCTGTGGAAGGAGGTTGCGGGCGAGGAGGAGAAGCAGGAGGGCGACGCTGGAGAGAGGAGGCGAGGCAGAGGAGGGGCATGGGCGCAGGCGACGGAGGGTTGCTACGGAGGCCGGCATCCATGGCAACAGGGGAGGCACGCGGACGACAGCGAGGGAGGGCCGCCGGAGTTGGCCGCCCTGGTGAGGGTTGCGGAGGCCGGGCGCGGGGCTCTGCTCCTCTCTGCATGTGGCAGCGGAGGAGGACGGCGATGGGGATAGGGGTTAGATCGATGGGTTCTGGCGGCGCGAGGGAAGAAGTGTGGATCGAGGAAGAGGGTGGTTGTCGTGCTAGGGTTAGGAGGGAGTGGATGGGCCTAATGAGGTGGGCTGGCACTGTGGGCTAGGAGGCCTAGCTGGGCTGGACTCTCTTCTCTCTCTCTAATTTTCCTTTAACAGAAAAGAATTTGAGAGAAGAAAAGAAAGAGAGGGTTAGGGAAAGAATTTGAGCACGAAGACAATTTTCCTGGACTCATAAAAATAAGCTTGACCCAAGAAAATAGAAGTTGGCACGAATGCAAGAGTTAAATTCAAACTCATTTGAATTAATTCAAATGTTTTCAACTAGTACAAGGTTTAGGAGTGGCCAAAATGTTGAGATTTCTGGTGGAGCTCCGAAAAGCGGTGAAAGAATTTATGGGCAACGTTGGAGACCAAGAATTGAGATAACAAAGGCATGGAATATTTTGCAAGTTTGTTATGGTGAATTCCAAATTAATGGAATATTTATTATAGCTCCCTAAATATAGTAGGAGATTTTGAATATGTTTTCAAGAGAAATCACCATGTGAATTCCCTCGATTTAAATGGATCGAAGATCCATGTAATTTATTTAAATGAGTTTTAAAAAGGGGTGCAAGATGACATGATGCAATGCACATGATCACATGATGCAAAGATGAATGCAATGAACCAACCAAATCACACGACGAATCTCGGATACATGGAAGGCATCTGGAGCGCCGGTTTTGGGGCGTCACAACTCTCCTCCACTAACAGAGGATCTCGTCCCGAGATCTAGGATGGCACCGGAGAGAAATGGAAGAGGAAGAGGAGAGGTAAAACTAAGTAGTTTCTTCAACAAATGAGTGAAACCAAAGAACTTCAAGAGGTTGAAAAGTTGAAAGAAAGAACACAACGGAGTTGAACACAATTGAGAGAACTGCGGTAGAAAATAGAAACAAGGAACACCATGTGAACCTTGGAGGTTGCAAAGCTATGAATGACAAGTACAAAGGACAAGAAGGAATTGGAACAACTCTGGTTGAAACGAGATAAACAAGGAACAAGGAAGAACAAATTCGGACAACACTCCGGTTGAAAAGAGATGCAAGACTTGATAAGATGAAAAGAACTTGAAGAGATGACACAACACTCCGGTTAAATGGATAAGCACAAAAAGAACACGATCCTGACAATTCGAGATGATGAGTGAAAAGAGCAACATCGCAATGCCTCCGTAAGAAACAATAGAAGTAGATCATTGGAATAACAGAATGAAGAAGAAAATGCCAACTTCTGCCACAAATGAACTTGGAAAGCACCCTTCCAAGAAGATTATAACGGAGTTGATGGGAAACCAACAATGAACGAATAAACTTGTAGTGGGCATATGGAAAACTTCTCAAAATTGAGACGACATTCTGCCACTACGGAACAAATAATATAATTGAAAACACCAACGAGATGAAAAAACTTCTTCCACGAAGATGATAGAGAGATAACTTGGATCATAGATATGCACCACAAATAGCAACATTCCCAATGGAAGGCTTTAGGTGAAATATATCCCAAGATAACTCCAACAAAGAGATTGATGGATTTAAAATAACTCATTCTTGACAACATATGAATCATGAAATGTGAAGGAAATTGTCAAGAGTGACATAACACCACCTCAAAAGATAAGGTAGAAAGAATTGCACTTTGGAATGCAAGATGAAGAATACTTGAGCTCCTCAAAACAAAACATGTGTTGAGCACCATGTTTATTTTTAGAGTATAGCTTGGCTGATCTTAACTTCAAGAGAAATCTTGAAGAACAATTGAAGAATGAAAAGAATCCTTGATGAACCACCATGTAGAGCCTCCATGAAGAACTTCGGTAATAAAAGGATGATAAAAAGAAAGAGAAGTTGAAAACACAAGGTGAAGCCTTGCGATGATTTATAAGGAGCTTCACGACGAGATAATGCAGAAAACTTGGAACTCCGGAAAAGAAAAGATGAAACATCTCGAACCGGGAAATGTGACATGATGAACAACTCTGGAAAGAAGAAACTAGATCACTTGGATGAAACAATGATAATTATTATGTTATGCGTATCCTTCACCAATTTAAATTTATGACAAGCAACGGATTTGGCATACTACTTATTCTCGTAGAAAGGTTTAAGAGAGATACAGCGTAAACTTGAGATGGTATTGATGGAACCACCGGTAGGATTTGGAAACAACGAATATTTGATATGATAACGAAGGAAGTGAAATCTTGAACGAACCACCGTAAGAATTGAAAATGAAAGTAGCAAAGGCACAATTCACCGGGAAGAATTGGAAAATGAATGAACATACTTGAGGGGATTTAGATACATGAGAACAAAGAGATCATGGACTGATTAGAGGATATTTGAACGATGCACCGATAAGATTTGGAGAACGATAGCTACACGCTGAGAATGAAGAATTATGACATGATGGACTTTGGAGGAAAGAAATGGAAACAACTCATGAAATGCACTGGATGGGTGAAAATAATTCTCACAATCGAAAACAATTATGAGAGGATGGCATCAAGCTAGAACCATGCATCTTGAAGAGAATGGAGCAAAATTTAAGATAAATCCTTCTTCGGTCATCAAATGTTGAGAATGATGATGAGAAACACCTTGAAGAATTTTGAGATACTCCGGAAGAATGAAGAATGTAAAGGTTAAACCAACGATGAAAAGAATTTGGAAGATCTTAGAGAAAGACATATGACCAATGATTATTAAATTTTACGTCGAACTTTAAAAAGAATGGGAATGGCTCCAAGAAAATTAGAAGAGTCAGGTAAGATCCTGGAAAAAGACCTGTGGGTTAGGGCCCACTCGAAAGAAACATCGTTGAATGATTGATTGAAAGGGGGGATTGCACTGGTTGAATTAAATGGCTTGAATGAGATAACAACCTCAAAATAACTTGAATGGATTGAGAATGGAAACATGAATCTTGTGAGATATCTTCAGCACTCCAGAACAAATGAATAGGAAGAAGTGAATGATTAAGAGGTGCATCGGCATGATAAAGCATTAGAAACGAGGAAAGGAATATGATGAATATCAAAAGCTTGAATTGGATCCACCAGAGAAGAAACAACAATGAAGGATGATGAACTTGAAACTGTTGAGCGTCTTCATGGGAAATCACCGGATAAGAACATTGAAAGAAAAGAATGAAGAGACTTCCCACAAATAAAAGGATACATGATTAAGAAATTTGAGTCCTTGAAGAAAAAGGGTGGAGGGCGGGAAAACAAAGGCAACTTGGGGACGGATGAAACGGATACCATTGAGGAAACTTAGAATTAATCTTGCGGATGTTGAAATGATCGGATCCACTTGAAGAGAAGCACGCCGGTTGCAAAACAATTAACATGACAAACTCAATGATCAAAAGGATTGGTACTCCCATAGAAATATGAGAACACCACTTGAAAAGTATGGAATTAACACTTGACTTCGAAGCAACTCGAATACCACAAATAAAACAAAACAAAGGATTTGGCTTGCATAATAAGCCGGAACAAATACATATGATAGAGATTTACCAAATCCCATATCATGCATCTGTCGGAAAGATATTCTAGGAGCTACTTGAATTCCCACCTATAAACTCCCAAAACTTTCTGGTTATGCAATCTGGTGTTGAGAATACAGGGGAAGCAATATATCTCACCCAAACTAACAATCCCTACATCCAGCTGTATCCATCCATCAACACATAACCAAGAAAACTCCGGAAATCGTGTACCTCAACCTTAGAAAAGCATCGTTATACGAGCTACAGAAATACTCCCAAACTCCCCAGTACTGGGTGGCGTCGAGGTTATCTCACCAACAACTACATAAAAGAGATTTTCGATGTCGGCAAAACTCAGGTATTCCAGAACTGCAACAATAAAATTGTGACGACAACACCTCGGAGCTCAACTCCCCGGGACACTGCCACAACCCCTAAATGTCAGGAGGCACCAAGAACAATGTTCTCGCCACGAGAATATCGGAACGATCCCAAGATACCCGCGTGATCGTAAAAAAATGTGAAAAATTGAGGAGAGGAAAGACAAAACATCTATGTCGAGAGTCCTCACCAGAGCGACGAAGGGGGCTGGGGAGTAAAAAGAATCCTACAATCCGATATATATAATCCTAAGACTCAAAATAGTTTTCTTCTAGACTCAACAACGACCAACAATCAAGGGGGCTCCTATGGTCGGTTGAGGCTCTGATACCAACTTGTCACGCCCAATATGCGATACTATCCTAAAGAGACTCGAAGGTCCCACCCAGGATAGAACCGCGTATTGAAATGCTTTTGCAAGGTGGATATCATTACATCAACATTACATAATGGATGGGGATACATACAAGGCATACAAATGTCGCAAGAATACAACATCACAATACATAAGAGCATCATCCGACTACGGATGAAACAGAAACAGAAACTCAACGACATCCACCCTGCTAGCCCAGGCTGCCGACCTGGAACCTATCCCCTGATCGAAGAAGAAACAGAAGAAGGACTCCAAAACAAGTAAACATCGCTCTCGCGTCATGATCATCGCATAAACATGTACCTGCAACTGTTGTTGTAGTAATCTATGAGCCACGAGGACTCAGCAATCCCATTACCATGGGTATCAAGACTAGCAAAGCTTAATGGGTAAGGAATGGATAAGTGGTGAGGTTGCAGCAGAGACTAAGCATGAATGGTGGCTAACATACGCAAATAAGAGGGAGAAGAGAGCAAACAGAATGTTCGTGAAGCTAGCAATGATCAAGAAGTGATCCTGAACTCCTACTTACGTCAAACATAACCCAAAACCGTGTTCACTTCCCGGACTCCACCGAAAAGAGACCAGCACGGTGACACACGCGGTTGATGCGTTTTAATTCGAATCTGGTGTCAAGTTATCTACAACCGGACGTTAACAAATTCCCATCTGCCACATAACCGCGGCGACGGCTCTTGAAAGTTTATACCCTACAGGGGTGTCCCAACTTAGCCCATCAAAAGCTCTCACGGTCAACGAAGGATATTCCTTCTCCCAGGAAGACCCGATCAGTCTCGGAATCCCGGTTTACAAGAAATTTTGACAATGGTAAAACAAGACCAGCAAGACCGCCCGGATGTGTCAACGAATCCCGATAGGAGCTGCACATATCTCGTTCTCAGGGCACACCAGATAAGCTAAGCGCACGAGTACCAACATAACCCAAGTTGCCAAGGGACGGTCCTGCACGGTGCTCTAGTTTGGACCAACACTCACAGGAGCACTGGCCCGGGGGGGGGGGGGTAAATAAAGATGACCCTCGGGCTCCGGAAACCCAAGGGAAAAAGGCTTAGGTAGGCAAATGGTAAAACCAAGGTTGGGCCTTGCTCGAGGAGTTTTATTCAAAGCGAACTATCAAGGTGGTCCCATAAATCACCCAACGGCGTATGGAACACAAAATCAAGGAACATAACACCGGTATGACGGAAAGTAGGGCGGCAAGAGTGGAACAAAACACCAGGCATAAGGCTGAGCCTTCCACCCTTCACCAAGTATATAGGTGCATTAATTAAATAAGAGATATTGTGATATCCCAATATAATCCTATCCATCATGGAGCAATCTTCAACTTCACCTGCAACTAACAATGCTATAAGAGGGGCTGAGCAAAGCGGTAACATAGCCAAGCAATGGTTTGCTAGGAAGGGTGAAAAGGTTAGAGACTGACATGGCAATTTGGGAGGCTTGAAGAGCAAGTGATAGGTAGCGCAGCATAGCGATAGAACGAAGCAACTAGCATATCAATGATAGTAGTGAGATCCAGAGTAACGGTCATCTTGCCTAAAATCCCGCTAGGAAGAATAACGAGTCCATGAAGAAGACGAACGGATGAAGCCGAACCAAGCGTAGTTGAACCACTCCTCATGATCGCAACGAAATAGGAACTATCAAGAAGAAGCAACACCGGAAAGAAACAAACAACATGGTAAATACACAAGCATAAACATGGCATGATGCACAACCAAGTATGATGCATGTCCGGTTTAGATGGGCATGGCATGGCAATGTGCAACAAACGATACTACAAGTTAAGTGGAGCTCAATATGCAACGAGTTGCATATTGACGAAACAACACATTTGAGTTATTTAGTTCGCTCTCATTTAGGTACACAACAAGATTAAATGTTGTTAAACATGGCAAGAGGTGAAGCATAATTCAACTACCTATTTAGGCAAGTTTAAATGAGGCCGGAAACAACAAACAACAATTCCAGAAAATCCCCATATGTCATTTAGCAATTTAATGCAAGCACAATTTTAAACATTTTAAATGTTGTTATCACGATGCGGATGACATATGCAAGTTTTATCCAATATTTATGAAAATGTTGACATGAACATGTTATGAAGCATTTGGTCACCATGGTGGAACAAAAAAGGGTGCCATGGCAACTACAACAAAAATGGTGCCACGACAACATTTCAATGATCCGGCAACTCGTTGAGACACCGGCGCAAAAGAAAGTGTGGATGAGTGTGTCATGCAAAAGGTGGTGGGGTGATCCCGGTTATCGGGTTCCATTGGGTCAATGGCATGGCAAACGAGGAACTTGTAATGACAACTCAAACATGGTGCAAACACGAGCATCTCATGCATCGCAAACATTCGTTCTCGGAAGGTCATCTCGGCGGTTATACCTCCAAAGCATGCGGTTTGGAGTGGCATAGAGGAAGTAGATGTTCTCGAAACGGTCGTAGTTGAAGTAGTGGTACACGGCGCCGGTAGTGGAAGTAGTGGTTCACGTCTTTTAGATGTTCGGGGTCGTCGGGCTTGCCGGTCTTGTCAACTCGAAGGGGTACTTGGCATTTTGCAGTTCCATATCGAGGGTCGTCACGTAGTCGTTCTCGGCGATGGAGTCGACCTTGAAGTATCCAGGAATCCGGGCGTCGTGGTACTTGGCGAGTCCGCATAGCCGTAGACGGGTCGTAGGGGAACTTGGCGTTTGCACTGTAGTCGTACACGGGTCAAACAGAGGCATTGACAAATTTGGAGGGGAGCCTGCCGAACAGAGCCGCTCGCGAGGACAGCGACTGGAAGAAGGGGCGACTTCGGCCTTGACGTGAGGTAGGGAGGTGGAGCTCCTGCCGGGTCGATGGTGATGAGCAGGCAAAGGGGCTGCTGGGACTTGAGCGACGCAGGGGACAAGCTGCAGCGATCCAGTCGAGACGAGGCCTGAAGGCGACGAATCCGGCGGAACGGGAAGCAACTTCCTCGGCTACAGCGGGTGGCTCTGACAAGGGCACCAACAAGGGGAGGCGCAGGGGACTTGACACGGCGGCGGCTTGCCGCTGTGGAAGGAGGCCGCGGGCGAGGAGGAGAAGCAGGAGGGCGACGCTGGAGAGAGGAGGCGAGGCAAAGGAGGGGCACGGGCGCAGGCGACGGAGGGTTGCTACGGAGGACGGCGTCCATGGCAACAGGGGAGGCACACGGACGACAGCGAGGGAGGGCCGCTGGAGTTGGCTGCCCTGGTGGGGGTTGCGGAGGCCGGGCACGGGGCTCTGCTCGTCTCTGCATGTGGCAGCGGAGGAGGACGACGATGTGGAGAGGGGTTCGAGCGATGGGTTCTGGCGGCGCGAGGGAATAAGTGTGGATCGAGGAAGAGGGTGGTTGTCGGGCTAGGGTTAGGAGGGAGTGGATGGGCCTAATGAGGTGGGCTGGCCCTGTGGGCTAGGAGGCCCAGCTGGGCTGGACTCTCTTCTCTCTCTCTCTCTAATTTTCCTTTAACAGAAAATAATTTGAGAGAAGAAAAGGAAGAGAGGGTTAGGGAAAGAATTTGAGCACGAAGACAATTTTCCTGGACTCATAAAAATAAGCTTCACCCAAGAAAATAGAAGTTGGCACAAATGCAAGATTTAAATTCAAACTCATTTGAATTAATTCAAATGTTTTGAACTAGTACAAGGTTTAGGAGTGGCCAAAATGTTGAGATTTTTGGTGGAGCTCCGATAAGCGGTGAAAGAATTTATGGGCAATGTTGGAGACCAAGAATTGAGATAACAAAGGCATGGAATATTTTGCAAGTGTGTTATGGTGAATTTCAAATTAATGGAATATTTATTATAGCTCCCTAAATATAGTAGGAGATTTTGAATATGTTTTAAAGAGAAATCACCATGTGAATTCCCTCGATTTAAATGGATCGAAGATCCATGCAATTTATTTAAATGAGTTTTAAAAAGGGGTGCAAGATGACATCATACAATGCACATGATGCAAAGATGAATGCAACGAACCAACCAAATCACACGACGAATCTCGGAAACATGGAAGGCATCTGGACCGCCGGTTTTGGGGCGTCACAACTCTCCTCCACTAACAGAGGATCTCGTCCCGAGATCTAGGATGGCACCGGAGAGAAATGGAAGAGGAAGAGGAGAGGTAAAACTAAGTTGCTTCTTCAACAAATGAGTGAAACCAAAGAACTTTGAGAGGTTGAAAAGTTGAAAGAAAGAACACAACGGAGTTGAACACAATTGAGAGCACTGCGGTAGAAAATAGAAACAAGGAACACCATCTGAACCTTGGAGGTTGAAAAGCTATGAATGATAAGTACAAAGGACAAGAAGGAATTGGAACAACTCTGGTTGAAATAATACCTTAAGATGTCTTGGGGCGTCATATATTCAACCCTGCACATTTCAAGTCCGAACACCTATAGGGTACTCTTTGGTGTCCCGGATGTTGCATTATATGCGTCGGCTTCAAATCATGTCGTTGGTCTATAGTTGGGTTGCCCGGCTCCTGTGCTTACCACATTACATTTCGCTCGTTCGGCTAAGGTAGTAAAGGGAGAACTACTGCGATTGTATTTCTGGTTCGTCCGGTCAAGTACCTTATTAGAGAAAGCTGAAAACTGACTATCATGATAGGCAAGAGCTGGTCGGCGATTGGCGACTTAGTCTTATACTACAAATCGTTATCGATTCACCCTATGTTATATGAGGGGCTGGTCTTCGTGCAGCCACGTGGAAAAGGCACCGTAGTCCGGATAGCCGCACATGCACCAGGGGCTAGTACTTAGCTCCACAGTCAAACTCCTATGGCTAAGTGAAAGTAATAAAGTCGAATAGTACGATTGTCGAGTTGACCTCGCAGACACCTCTTTATGGACCAAGACGTTGGATAAAGTGTGGTCAGGCGTTACGTCGAACACCCCTGTACCATCTACATGGGGGCTGAACCGATGACTGGCAACTTTCAGAAATAGAACAAATAAACGGCTGCACAGGAGGAAAAATCGCTGGAAACAAAAGGCGCAAACATAGATATACTACAACGTGGCTTCATAACATAGTTTGTACAACCCAAACACATTCAATCAAATATTACGTCCTTAGAACATTGACCCTCTATCACTCGGGCTCCTTCTAGGACGTCATCGAAGTACCTCTCCAGCTTCCGATGATCTTTGGCTTCGGGCAGGCCTGCGGTTGCCAATTCGGTGGCCTTCATCTTCTCCCATTGCATTTTTATGCGGGCGAAGGCCATCCGGGCCTCTATGCAGGTCGAGCGCTTTACAGCATCAATCCGCGGCCGCACATCGACAAGCCGCTTCACCAAACTAAAGTAGCTGCTAGGAATTGGCTCGGCCGGCCTGAGTTGGACTATTAGATCCTTCACGGCCAAGCCTGCAACACTATGCACCTGCTTCAGCTAGTCGCTCAGAGGCATCGGATGTCCCGGCGTGAGAAATTGCGACCAGAACAGCTTCTAGGTAGAGTTCCCCTCCTGGGCTCGAAAGAACTGTGTGGCATCGGTGGCACTCTTCGGAAGATCCACAAACGCGCCTAGAGAACTCCACACTTGGGTAAGCAAAGCATACCTCTGACCTCCAAAGGTACTCTGCAAAAGAAAGGCCTTACCAGCCGCTATCTGCCTCACCTAACAGATCTCTTCACGAGCACTCTGGGACTCGATCTGCACCTCTTTGGCATCATGGAGAGCCTTGGAAAGCATGGACGACTGGTCCGAAGTCTTCTGCTCCAAGGTTTTGCATTGCTGATGGCATCCTTTAGCTCCTGCTCGACTTCGGCCACCCGAGCTTTGTGTTGGCGGTGGGCAGCTTGCTCTGTCTTCAATTCAGCAGCCGCTTTGTGAGTGCCTGCCTTATTCGCCTCCGCCTCTTTCTTGGCCTGGGCGAGGGCGCCTTTGAGGGTCTCGTCCTCGGCTGCGCCAGCTGTGATCATAATCAAAGCATTCCATGAGTTAACCTCTAAATATACATATCACTTCTGATATAAAAACAAATTCCTTTTTAACATCATACGCATACCTTGCATCTCGTCGAACCGGTTATTAGTGCGGTTGAGTTCCTCATCTGCCACCTGAAGTTTCCGATTGAGTTCGGACACTTCTATGGCATGGGCGGTTGCCGCCAACATGGAGGCATGTTATAATTACAACACAAAATGTTACTCTCCCGAATACTATATGGATCCTCTGTCCGGTTTATTTTTAAACCGGACAGAGCCTCAGGGGCTACTGTCTGTATACATGTTTATTCTTTTATATGAAAAGTTTTTAGAACATTACGCCGCATACCTCAAAGCCCGTCAGTAGGCTGCAGAAGGCTTCATTCAGTCCGTTTTTAACAGACTGAACCTTCTCCATAACCGCACCCATCAGGGTGCAGTGCTCCTCCACAACGGAAGCACTTTGTGGTGCTTCCTCGAGAGTGTTGGGCGCCTCCAGATTAGTGGAGGCTGCTGATGGAGTTGATGCTCCTCCCCCCACTTTTGAAGGGGGCTGCTTATCCGATCCCAGAGCCATGTTGTTCTTCAGAATGATGTTCGGCTAGGGCCCGGATTGTTAGGGGGGGCCACCGTTGGTTGTCACAGGGGTCGCCTCCCTAGGTCTTCAGCGACCAAGGTATTAACCTCGGGCGCTCTCTCGACAGCCTCGTTCGCCCCCTCTCGGCTAGGAGAGGTCCTTCGGGACAATGCTTTGGTGTCCTCCATGGAGATAGGCGAGGGGGCTCGTGGCGGCGTGTCACTCTCTGCCATTTCGGGCGGCAGAGAATTCCCCTCCGATAATGGAATTTGCGGGAGCTCGCGAGGAGGGCTGAAAGGCAAATAACAAAATAACTTATATAATGGAAATAGGAAGGCCGAAGATAAACAATAAGTTTCTGAATACTTACGATTTGGCCCGGGGCTTCACCCTGGGAGGTTTCTTGGGGACTAGTACGGACTTGAGTCCGAACTGTCCGGAAGGGTCACCTTCCCTCTCTTGGGTGCCTCCCCCTCCGGGTCTTCGTAGGCCGCCCTCTTTTTCTCCTCCCCTTATGGGGAGAGTCGCTTTCCACCTCCTCCTCCTCTTCTTCCTCGTCTCCCTTGTGGGAGGAGAGGGCTTTGGTCTCTCCGGACACTATGTCCGAAGGACCTTTGTAGTGGGGGCCGCCCTTGGCCTCCTTGTCTTTCTTCTTCTTGGTCTACTTCTAAGGCGCCTGGTAGGGCGCCGGGACCAGTATCTCCGTTAGCTGGGGTGTGGCCGGGTTCTCAGGCAGCCGAGTTGGACAGTTGATCCGCTCCGCCTTTGCCATCTAGCCCTGTACGGAAAGCAAGCAATATAATCCTCATTATATCTGAAGTATTGACCGGATAGGTTTTTGAAAAGATTATGATTACCGTCGAGGCCGGGTTCTCGATGTCGAGTCCTATGTCCTCGGTCTTCTTTGGCCACGTTTTCTAGGCCTTGAAGAGTTGCTTCCATATATCTCATGTGTGGTGCCAAAGAAGCGCTTCAGGGTCTGTGGCTCCTCTGGATTGAACTCCCACATGGGGTAGGACCGGAGCTGGCATGGAAGGACGCGGCGGAAGAGCATCACTTGAATCACGTTTGTGAGACCGGTGTTTGCGCCCAACATGTTGGAGATGCATTTATGTAGCATCTTCACCTCCGGTTGGGACCCCCAATCAAGACCCTTGGCCTCCGGTTGGAGATGCGTTTCTGTAGCAGAGAACAAACGAAGAGATTATTGTAGGCTACGAAACCACCTCAAAGTTATTCTTTTTGATCGATCTATTGGGCTATTCCTATAAGTGTCACAAACAGCCCTAGAGTTCGCACTAAAATAATACCTTAAGACACACATCCACTAAAACCTTAATGTCACCTAGATACTCCAATGTCACCACAAGTATCCGCGGGTTTGATTATACAATATGCATCACACAATCTCCGATTCATCTATTCAAACCAACACAAAGAACTTCAAAGAGTGCCCCGAAGTTTCTACTAGAGAGTGAAGACGAAAACGTGTGCCAACCCCTATGCATAAGTTCACAAGGTCACTGAACCCACAAGTTGATCACCAAAACATACATCAAGTAGATCACATGAATATCACATTGTCACCACAGATAAGCAGATGCAAGACATACATTAAGTGTTCTCAAATCCTTAAAGAATCAATCCGGTAAGATAACTTCAAAAGGGAAACTCAATCCATTACAAGAAGATAGAGGGGGAGAAACATCATAAGATCCAACTATACACTAGTAGAAAACGGAGCTTTAATACCGGTTCATAAGGGCCTTTAATACTGTTTCTGTAACCGACACTAAAGAGTGGAGACTAAAGGCCCCCCCCCTTTAGTACCGGTTTGGCACGAACTGCCATTAAAGGCCCACCACGTGGCATGAGCTCGCGTCGTGGTATGGGGGACCTCCGGTACTAAAGGTTTTTTTTATTTATTTATTTTTTAAAATTTTGGAAAAAAATTAATTTTTTTTCAATTTTCAATTTTCTGAATTATTTGATGATTTAGTCTCTAATCGCCCCTCTTAACTACTCAAGTGTGGATCACACTCATTCCAAATCGTCTAACTTCCCGACCAGTCACCCATCCTCTCACTCCCCCAGCCTGAGCACGCTTAACTTCGGAGTTCTATTCCCCCTACTTTCCAAGTCTGCACTTGTTGTTTTCCTGACAAATGTAAGCTGTAAATCCTATTAACCCTCAGCAGTTTAGCTTGAGCATTAGGTCACACATTTCACCATTTGAGTTTGAAACTATTATTCTAAAAAACAGTAATTATTTAGTAACATTGATATTTCTTAAATAAGTTTGACCATAGTTTGACCACAGTTTGACCATAATTTGTCCAGATTTGACCAAAATTTAAAAAATTGAAATAATTATTTAGTAACACTAATATTCTTGAATAAGTATGTAGTAACATTAATACTTCTTGAATAAGTAGTTTGACCATAGTTTGACCAGATTTAACCAAAATTAAAAAAAAACTTAAATTTGAGCATATCTTTTTCTCCTTTTGGAATTTGAGGATTCTAAACAATTGCAAACAGGCCGTAGGCAGTCAAAATTGGATGCGGATTTTCATGCTGAATTTTTTGATATATTATACGTTTTTTCTGACATCGTATGCAAAAGTTAAAGCCGTTTCACATTTTCCCTACACTTTTTGCAAAACATGTCCAAATTTAAGTTTTTTAATTTTCCTAACTAGTAGATGTAGTAATATAACTACATCTCGAAGAATTTTATTTTTAGAATTTTTTATCATTTTCTTTTGTATTTTTCAATACTGAAATGGCGATATACAAGGGGGAGGGGTAGAGATTGAAAACTGCCCTTTAGTACCGGTTTGTGCCACGAACCGGTACTATAGGTCAAACCCCTTTAGTACCGGTTCGTGGCACAAACCGGTACTAAAGGTTAGCCCTTTAGTACCGGTTTGTGCCACGAACCGGTACTAAAGGTGACTGCGGGGCCCCGGCCTGACGCCAGCCTGCCACCACCCCTTTAGTACCGGTTCGTGGCACGAACCGGTACTAAAGGTTCAAAACAAACCTGCATTAATGCATAGTCATTCGAACCGGCACTAATGGTATCATTAGTACTGGGCCAAAATCGAACCGGCACTAATGTGTCTCACATTAGGTCGTTTTTCTACTAGTGATAGTAGCAAAGCTTGCGGTACATCAAGATCATGCCAAATCAAGAACAAGAGAGAGAGAGAGAGAGAGAGATGAAACACATAGCTACTGGTACTTACCCTCAGCCTCGAGGGTGAACTACTCCCTCCTCGTCATGGAGACCGCCGGGATGATGAAGATGGCCACCGGTTATGATTTCCCCCTCCAGCGGGGTGCCGGAACAGGGTCCTGATTTGATTTTGGTGGCTACAGAGGCTTGCGGCAGCGGAACTCCCGATCTAGGTTATGTTCTAGAGGTTTGGGGATATATAAGAGGTGTTGGCATCGAGAACAAGCTAGGGGAGTCCACGAGGGGCCCACAAGGTCGGGGGGCGCGCCCTAGGGGGGAGCCCCCACCCTTGTGGTGGCCTCGGGACTCCTCTGTTGCATCTCCGGTACTCTGTGGGCTTCTTTTGGTCCAAACACAATCGTCATAAATTTTTAGGTCAATTGGACTCCGTTTGATATTCCTTTCCTGTGAAACTCAAAAACAAGGAAAAACAGAAACTGGCACTGGGCTCTAGGTTAATAGGTTAGTCCCAAAAATCATCTAAAATAGCATATAAATGCATATAAAACATCCAAGATAGATAATATAGTAGCATGGAACAATCAAAAATTATGGATACGTTTGAGACGTATCAAGCATCCCCGAGCTTAATTCCTGCTCGTCCTCGAGTAGGTAAATGATAAAAACAGAATTTTTGAAGTGGAATGCTACGTAACATATTTATCCATGTAATTTTCTTCATTGTGGAAACTATATTCAGATCCATAAGATTCACAACAAAAGTTTAATATTGACGTAAAAATGATAATACTTCAAGCATACTAATAAAGCAATTATGTCTTCTCAAAATAACATGGCCAAAGAAAGTTATCCCTACAAAATCATATAGTCTAGCTATGCTCCATATTCATCACACAAAATATTCAAATCATGCACAACACCGATGACAAGCCAAGCATTTGTTTCATACTTTTGATGTTCTCAAACTTTTTGAACTTTCACGCAATATTGGAAACATCATATGAAAAAAATGGACAACATCCAAAATAATGCATATCCGAAGCTAGGTGGTCATGGCATGGCATATGAGATAAATGATGCAAAGGGAGCATATCAATATCATCACAAGAAAAACAAATGCCAAAAACCATGGGCTTGTCATCTATGCCATATGTGCAAATTGGGTTTATTTTAATGGCATATGCATAGTCACTATGATGAGATTGGAATGATGCAACATGGGACATCTCACTCATAGCATATGACAAGTTTAATAGATTGTCAAACATAATGTGACCAATAGAATTTTCACATCTGGTTGCATCATATACGACTCTTCTTTAAGAAATCCACTTAGGAATGTAGTTTTGATGTCCATTTCCCAGATTTCATAATCATAAAATGCAGCAATTGCTAACATGATTCAGACAGACTTAAGCATCACTACGGGTGAGAAGGTCTCATCGTAGTCAACTCCTTGAAATTGTCGTAAAACTTTTGAGACAAGTCGAGCTTTGTAGACAGTGACATTACCATCAGCGTTAGTCTTCTTCTTGAAGATCCATTTATTCTCTATGAATGGCTGATCATCGGGCAAGTCCACCAAAGTCCACACTTTGTCCTCATACATGGATCCTATCTCAGATTTCAGGGCCTCAAGCTATTTATCGTAATCTGGGCTCATCATAGCTTTTTCATAGTTCGTAGGTTCGTCATGGTCTAGTAACATGACTTCCACAACAGGATTACCGTACCACTTTGGTGTGGGACGTGCTCTGTTCGACCTACGAGGTCCAGTAGTAACTTGATCTGAAGTTTCATGATCATCATCATTAGCTTCCTCTCTAGTTGGTGTAGGCATCACAGGAACGGATTTCTCTGATGAGCTACTTTCCAATTCGAGAGAAGGTACAGTTACCTCATCAAGTTCTACTTTCCTCCCACTCACTACTTTCGAGAGAAACTCCTTCTCTAGAAAGTTTCCATTCTTGGCAACAAAGATCTTGCCTTCGGATCTGTGGTAGAAGGTGTACCCAATTGCTTCCTTAGGGTATCCTACGAACACACACTTCTCCGATTTGGGTTCGAGCTTATCAGACCAAAGCCTTTTGACATAAGTGTCGCAGCCCCAAACTTTAAGAAACGACACCTTAGGTTTCTCGCCAAACCACAGTTCATATGGTGTCGTCTCAATGGATTTAGACAGTGCCCTATTTAACGTGAATGCAGTTGTCTCTAATGCATAACCCCGAAACGATAGTGGTAAATCGGTAAGAGACATCATAGATCGCATCATATCCAATAAAGTACGGTTACGACGTTCGGACACACCATTACGCTATGGTGTTCCAGATGGCGTGAGTTGTGAAACTATTCCACATTGTTTTAAATAAAGTCCAAACTCGTAACTCAAATATTCGCCTCCGCGATCAGATCGTAGAATCTTTATTTTCTTGTTACGATGATTCTCCACTTCACTCTGAAATTCTTTGAACTTTTCAAATGTTTCAGACTTGTGTTTCATTAAGTAGATATACCCATTGTTCACACACCAACACGTCACGTGTACCCTCGACGCCGGGGGTGGTGCATCGCAGCTCACGTCAAAGGAGTCTCACCGGAAGCGCGATTCGCAAGTCGACCGGCGAGAGCTTTTGAGGACCCAAAACCCTACACTCCCGGGAGGGACCCCGTCAGGGAGTGCACCGCCTATGGGCTGCCCTAGGTTGGTCAAGCCACCCCTATATCCTCGTGATTCGAAGCTCTCCAACATGAAGAACAACGAAGAACGAGGGAGCAAGAACGAGGGAGGAACAAAACATAGATGAAAATGTTGTAGATGTGTTTGGGATTGTGTGTTGTTGTTCAATCAGTTGTTACCTCTTATCTATATAAGAGGCAGATGGACTTCCCGTACAAGAAGGACTTGCCTTGCCATCCAAATCATCAAAATCTTACCAAACTCGGACTTCTCACGACCTCCGGCCCGGATGTCCGTCTCTAGGCCCGGATGATCCGGCCTAGCCCAGTTTTGTGATAGAAGCTCACTATTTTGGCTCTAGAATCAACATATGACCTTGGATTTGGACGATTTTTATATCATAATCAACCGTCTCGATGAGACGCACAACTTTCATGTTCAATACTTTTCGATCTGAGGTCATATTGATGGAGTTTCGGGCTATTTTCTAACATCTGCAGCAGAAAAAACTGCCTAGACGTCCGGACTTCTACCCAGACTGTCCGGCCTCTATCCGGATCATCCGGGACTGGATCCAGATCATCCGGCTTCATCAAAAACCTTCTGTTGTCTTGGTGCTTCAATTTCCCAGATGATTCGGACCCTGACCCGGATGATCCGGCCAAACATTGCTGCAGCGCACGGTTTCGCCTGTAACTTTTGCATACGACCTCGGATGGGGACGATTTTTAAATCAAAATCATCCGTTTCGACGAGGCGAAGAACTTTTCAGTTGAAAGTTTTTTTATCCAATGCCACCTAAATTAGGTTTCATGACATTCTTTAATCTGGTGTCAATACAAGCATCTCTAAAATTGTCATAACTTTCGCATCTGAGCTCTGTTTTGGACCATCTTCATATCTATTTCGATCATATTGAAGAGAGCCATCAAATGGTGACATGAACTCATAATTTTAACAACATCTCATTATAGAATCAAGTCATTCTTTATGATCACGCCTTTTTTGAGCGTCAACACATGCCCCCCTGTTTTTCAGCAAAGCTTGGATGCCGAAAATTAATTTATCCATAGTTTGTTCTAAGGACGATGTCAACACTCCATCGGCCATTTATATGTTCTTAGGGCGATATTTATATATCGGCCATATCTTTTCTTAGGGTGATAGTTATATATCGGCCATATCTTTTCTTAGGGCGATAGTTATATATCAGTTGTTGCCTGTCTAGGCTTCTTGCCACACACTTGTGTGGTACTTATTTAAATATTTGCCATTGAGAGCCTGAGGTAACAATGTGCCTTGTATGGATTCCACCAAATATGAGTTTCCGAGAACTATTCTTGTAATCTTAAAAGGTCCTACCCAACTTGGAGACCACTTCCCAAATTTTCTATCTTTCGAACCAATTGGTAGAATCACTTTCCACACAAGATCGCCAACTTGAAAATTCTTCAACTTGACCTTCTTATTGTAAGCTCTTGCTACCCTCAACTTATCTCTCTCTCTCTATGGCCTTCAAAGCACCAAATGTTTATCGACAACTTCATCAGTATTGTCCATCATCATGTTATGAAAGTCCATCGCCGATAAATCATTTTGTTCGGCTACTCTCAAAGCATTCAAATTCACTTCCACTGGTAAAATGGCCTCTTGACCATATACGAGCTCATATGGAGTTACCTTTGTAACACCATGCCTTGAGATTCTGTGTGCCCATAGAGCTTCGGACAATAGCTCATGCCATTTCCTTGGATCATCCTCAATCTTCTTCTTGATGAGCTTGATTAATATTTTATTACTAGACTCAACTTGTCCATTGGCTTGGGCATAATATGGAGAGGAATTGAGCAACTTTATCTTATATGATTCGGCAAATTCTCTAACCTGATGTGACATAAAGGACGAACCTTGTCCGTGGTTAATGTTTGAGGAATACCGAATCTATGTATAATATTCCCAGTTATGAATTGAATTACCTCTGTATGCGTCATATTTTTGAGTGGTATTGCTTCAGACCATTTAGTGAAATAATCAGTCGCCACCAGCATGAACCAATGCCCCTTTCAAGAAGAAGGATGAATCTCTCCAATAAAGTCTAATCCCCAACCTCTAAAAGGCCACGGCTTGATACTAGGATGTAACATAGCAGTGGGAGCCAACTGAATATCACCAAACTTTTGACAAGCTTCGCATCCTTTATAATACCGGAACCAATCATTAGCCATCGTCGGCCAATAAAACCCAACACCTCATAATAGTCATTTCATATTGGGAGCCGACTGATGAGTCCCACAAATACCTTCATGGACCTCTCCGATATAAACTCTCGTTTGGTCCTTGTCCAAGCACTTTAAAAGAACATGATCAACCGTTCAGCAATAGAGACCATCATCTCTCATTGTGTATTTGAAAGCGATATGCTGAACAGTCATGTCCACCCTTTTCCTAGGATCACACAAATAATCAATAATGGGTTTGCTCAAGTCTTGATTTTCTTCTGCATTAAATATTTCATTAGTGGCTGAAACGGTGGGCTCCGGTTCGGCCTCCCCTATGTTGGCAAGAGTAGACTTCGGCCTTTGAGAAATATGAAACAAGCCATGATCCACATGATAGCCAGATGCTTGTTATGCCAACTCATTTGCTCTCCAATTGTCATGTATAGATAATATGAGCAATGCTAAAACAATCCAAAGTAGAAATTATATCTAGACATTTATCAAGATAAACATTAAGTGATTCGTCAAAACATTGAAAAACTTTGGATATTTGTTGCACTACTAATAACGAATCACCAAAAGCCTCAATATGTGTAGCACCTATGGCAAGCAACATCTCTAAGCTGAATAACAATGCTTCATATTCGGCTTGATTATTTGTGCAAAAATATTCTAAGCGGCATGAGGCCTCAAAAACAGCACCATGAGGAGATATATAAATAATACCAACACATTGGCCATTGCTACAAACTGAACCATCAAAATATAATCTCCATGGTACTAACGAGACAAGGTTTATATCAATATCATGCTTGTCATCAATCCAGTGCTCAACAATAAAATTAGCAACGATTTGGCCTTTCATGGATTTCAAAGATTCATAAGCCAAATCATATTCAATTAAAGCATAAGCCCACTTGCCAATTCTACCACTAAGAATTGGCCTATGCAACATGTACTTGATGACATCGGTTTGAGAAGCTAGAATGCAAGTACTAGGCACTAGATAATGTCTCAATTTTGTACAAGCATAATATAAGATAAACATAATTTCTCAATAAATGTATACCTTGTCTCAGCATCCGGTAAGCGTCGGCTCTAATAAGTAATAACATGCTCCTTTCCTTTGATCTCTTGAGTTAAAACAGCACCAATAACACCTTCTTCTGCTGCAATATAAAGCCTAAAGGGCTCTTTATGTTTGGGAGCTTTCAACACTGGAGGAGTGCATAAATAATTTTTGATCATGTCAAATGCTTCTTATTGTTTTGCCCCCCAAGTAAAATTAGTTTCATTGTTTAACCGAAGGAGGGGAGTGAATGCGTCAACCTTCCCGGACAAGTTGGCTATGAATCTCCTCAAATAATTGACTTCGCCAAGGAATTTTTGCATATCTATCATGCATGTTGGAGCCTCTACCTTTTGTATGCTTCTATCTTTTTGGATCAATTTGTACGCAATCTTGATGAATAATGAAACCCAAAAAATTTCCAGCTGATACATCAAAAGCACACTTCAAAGGATTCATCTTTAGTCCATATTTTTTTCATTCTCTCAAAAGCTAAGCGCAAATCGGCTAGATGAGATTCAAAAGCAGCCGATTTGACAACAATATCATCAATATAAACCTCAAGTATAACACCAAGTAAATCATGAAAAATTAAATTCATAGACCTTTGAACGTGGCACCAGCATTTTTTAATCCAAAGTTCATCAGTATCCACTCAAATAAACCAAGGAAACCAGGACATTGAAAAGCCGTTTTGGACATGTCCTCTTCGGCCATAAAAATCTGGTTATACCGCACATTACCATCAAGAATGCTAATGACCTTATGTCCAGAAGCATCATTAATAAGCATATCGGCTATTGGCATAGGATACTCATCTTTAGGTATAGCTCTATTCAAATCTGTGAAATCAATGCACACCCTCAACTTCCTGGAGCCTTTCTTCTCTACTGGTACAATGTTAGAAATCCACTCAGCATACCTGCAAGGTCTAATAAAATTAGCTTTAAGCAAACGACCAATCTCTTCCTTGATCCGGTCACATGTTTTTGGATTAAACTTTCTGGCCGATTGTTTGTACGGTCTAAAACCGGCCTTTATAGGTAACCGATGATTCACTAGCTCTCGGCTTAAACCTGGCATCTCATGATATTCCCATGCAAAGCAACAAACATATTCTTTCAATAGCTCAATCAACTTAGTTTTACGATTGGCTCTTAAATTTTTGTTTACAAATGTCAGCCTAGGAATTGAACCATCCCCTATATCTATCTCTTATAATGGATCGGCTGATGTAAAACCTTGTCCTAATTTATTCATATCATCTAACTCTTCTATGGACTCATACATATCGTTCTCATTGGACCAATATTCTACAAGACGCTTTTGTAACCACTCTAAGTTAGGATCCATTTAAATACATCATACCTTGGAGCCGATTATCGCCAACCGGCTTTAAAGAAACGGGTACGAAACCACTTTTTGTGGCACTAAGAAAATCAAATTCTGATAAGTCGCGCCCCGTCAAGCAAGTAGCATTAGGATGTTGCCAATCCACCGATGCATCAACCAAAGCAACACAAGCCAAATTATCCACATGAATGACCTCCACTTCATCATCAACCCATTGAATCAAAAGCTGGTGCATAGTAGACAACACACATTGGTTTGCATGAACCCAATCGCGGCCTAATATCACATTGTAGTTACCTTGCACCTCGGCGACAAAGAATGCGGTAGCCAAAGTTTTGCTTCCCACCGTAAGCTCCACATACATTACACCTTTGGCTTTAGTTTTCTCTTTGCCTTCAAATCCATTAAGCACCATGTTGGTCTTTATTAACTCTTCATCACGCAGCCCCAATTTTTTGAAGACCGAATATGGCGTAAGATTCACCACAGCACCACCATCGACAAGCATTCTAGCAACCGGCGATCCATTAATATGACCTTTAAGGAACAATGACTTCAAGTGCATCACAGATTCTTTTGGCTTCTCGAATATAGCATTTTTAGGACCAAAATCTAGCTGAGCTACTTCCCCTTCTTCATCTATAGCACAAAATTCAGCGGGTAAGTAATAAACCATATTAATATCCATACCTTCATGAACCGGTGTATACTCATAATCGAGCATTTCATCTCCTACCTCAAGCATGTTCACTAACTCTAAAATAGCTCCAAGGGAAGAGGGAGTAATATGCAAGGTGGACGATGTAATAGCAGTCACATCCTCCTCCGTTGGTGGTGTAGGTGTTGCTATAATCAATGCAGAAGCTGCTACGTTTTCCTTTTGCTTTGGCCTCCACATTTGTTTTGGGGGCACCTGAAGGAAATATGCCCTAGAGGCAATAATAAAGTTATTATTTATTTCCATATATCATGATAAATGTTTATTATTCATGCTAGAAATGTATTAACCGGAAACTTAGTACATGTGTGAATACATAGACAAAACATAAGTGTCCCTAGTATGCCTCTACTTGACTAGCTCGTTTATCAAAGATGGTTATGTTTCCTAACCATAGGCATGTGTTGTCATTTGATGAATGGGATCACATCATTAGGAGAATGATGTCATAGACATGATCCATCCATTAGCTTAGCATTATGATCGTCACATTTTCATTGCTACTACTTTCTTCATGACTTATACATGTTCCTCAGACTATGAGATTATGCAACTCCAGAATACCGGACGAACACTTTGTGTGCTACCAAATGTCACAACGTAAATGGGTGATTATAAATATGCTCTACAGGTGTCTTTGAAGGTGTTTGTTGGGTTGGCATAGATCGAGATTAGGATTTGTCACTCCGTGTTTTAGAGAGGTATCTTTGGGCCCTCTCGGTAATACTCATCACTATAAGCCTTGCAAGCATTGTGACTAATGAGTTAGATGCGATATGAAGTATTACGGAATGAGTAAAGAGACTTGCCGAAAATGAGATTGAACTAGGTACGATGATACCGATGATTGAATCTCGGGCAAGTAACATACCGATGACAAAGGGAACAACATATGTTGTTATGTGGTTTGACCGATAAAGATCTTTGTAGAATATGTAGGAGCCAATCTGAGCATCCAGGTTCCGCTATTGGTTATTGACCGGAGATATGTCTTGATCATGTCTACATAGTTCTCGAACCCGTAGGGTCCACACGCTTAACGTTCGATGACGATTTGTATTATGAGTTATGTGATTTGATGACCGAAGTTTCTTCAGAGTCCCGAATGAGATCACGAACATGATGAGGAGTCTCCAAATGGTTGAGAGGTAAAGATTCATATATTGGAAGGTTGCATTCGGACATCGGAATGGTTCCGAGTGATTCGGGCATTTTTCCGGAGTACCGGGAGGTTACCCAAACCCCTCGGGGAAAGATATGGGCCTTATGGGCCATAGGAGGGAGGCTAACCATCCCACAAGGGGTTGGTGCGTCCCCCCACAAGGGAGGAGGACGAGTTGGACTTGGGAAGGGGGCGCCACCCCCCTTTCCTTCTCCTACTCCCTCTCCTTCCTCTTTCCCCCCTCTGGTAGAAGGAAAAAAGGGTGGGGCCGAATCCTACTAGGACTGGAGTCCTAGTAGGACTCCCCTCTCCCTGGCGCGCCCCTTGTTGGCTGGCCTCCTCCTCCCCACCTTTATATACGGGGGCAGGGGGCACCCCAAAGGATAACAGACAATCTCTTAGCTGTGTGCGGTGCCCCCCTCCACAGTTTTACACCTCGGTCATATCATCATAGTGCTTAGGCGAAGCCCTGCGCTGGTAACTTAATCATCACCGTCACCACACCGTCCTGCTGACGGAACTCTCCCTTGGCCGTAGCTGGATCTAGAGTTCGAGGGACGTCACCGAGCTGAACGTGTGCAGATCGCGGAGGTGTCGTGCGTTCGGTACTTGATCGGTCAGATCGTGAAGGCATACGACTACATCAACCACATTGTCATAACACTTCTGCTTTTGGTCTACAAGGGTGCGTGGACACACTCTCCCCTCTCGTTGCTATGCATCACCTAGATAGATCTTGCATGATCGTAGGAATTTTTTTGAAATTACAGCGTTCCCCAATAGTGGCATCCGAGGCAGGTCTATGCTTAGATGTTATATGCACGAGTAGAACACAAAGAGTTGTGGGTGATAATAGTCATACTGCTTACCAGCATGTCATACTTTGATTCGGCGATATTGTTGGATGAAGCGGCTCAGACCGACATTACGCGTATGCTTACGCGAGACTAGTTCTACTGACGTGCTTAGCACATAGGTGGCTAGTGAGTGTCTGTTTCTCCAACTTTATTTGAATTGAGTGTGGCTACGCCCAGTCCTTGTTGAAGGTTAAAATAGCACACTTGACAAAAAATCATTGTGGTTTTGATGCGTAGGTAAGAACGGTTCTTGCTAGAAGCCCGTAGTAGCCATGTAAAACTTGCAACAACAAAGTAGAGGACATCTAACTTGTTTTTGCAGGGCTTTCTATGATGTGATATGGTCAAGACATGATGTGATATAATTTGTTGTATGAGATGATCATGTTTTGTAACAAAGTTATCGGCAACTAGCAACAACTATATGGTTGTCACTTTATTGTATGCAATGCAATTGCCATGTAATTGTTTTACTTGATCACTAAACGGTAGCAATAGTCATAGTAACAATAGTTGGCGAGACGACAATGATGCTACGATGGAGATCAAGGTGTCGCGCCGGTGACGATGGAGATCATGACGATGCTTCGGTGATGGAGATCATGAGCACAAGATGATGATGGCCATATCATGTCACATATTTTGATTGCATCTGACGTTTATCCTTTATGCATCTTATTTTGCTTAGTACGGCGGTAGCATTATAAGATGATCCCTTACTAAATTTCAAGGTATAAGTGTTCTCCCTGAGTATGCACCGTTGCTACAGTTCTTCATGCTGAGACACCTTGTGATGATCGGGTGTGATAAGCTCTATGTTCACATACAACGGGTGCAAGCCAGTTTTGCACACGCATAATACTTGGGTTAAACTTGACAAGCCTAGAATATGCAGATATGGCCTCGGAACATTGGAGATCGAAAGGTCGAGCGTGAATCATATAGTAGATATGATCAACATAGTGATCTACACCATTGAAAACTACTCCATCTCATGTGATGATCGGACATGGTTTAGTTGATTTGGAACACGTGACCATTTAGATGACTAGAGGGATGTCTATGTAAGTGGGAGTTCTTAAGTAATACGATTAATTGAACTTTAATTTATCCTGAACTTAGTCATGATAGTATTTTGCAAATTATGTTGTAGATCAATAGCTCGCATTATAGCTTCCCTTTATTTTTGATATGTTCCTAGAGAAAAATAAGTTAAAGGTGATAGTAGCAATGATGCGGACTGGGTCTGTGATCTGAGGTGTATCCTCATTGCTCCACAGAAGAATTATGTCCTCGATGCACCGCTAGGTGGAAGACCTATTGCAGGAGCATATGCAGACGTTATGAATGTTTGGCTAGCTCAATATGATGACTACTTGATAGTTTAGTGCACCATGCTTTACGGCTTAGAACCAGGACTTGAAAAACGTTTTTGAAATGTCACGGAGCATATGAGATGTTCCAAGAGCTGAAATTGGTATTTTAGACTCATGCCCGTGTCAAGAGGTATGAGACCTTTTACATGTACTTCGCCTAAAAGATGGTGGAGAATTGCTCAGCTAGTAAGCATGTACTCAGAATGTCTGGGTACTACAATCGCTTGAATCAAGTCGGAGTTAATCTTCCAGATAAAATAGTGATTGACTGAGTTCTCTAATTACTATCACCAAGTTACTGGAACTTCATGATGAAATATAGTATGCAAGGGATGACGAAAACGATTCCCGAGCTCTTCGTGATGCTGAAATCAACGAAGGTAGAAATCAAGAAAGAGCATCAAGTGTTGTTGATTGACAAGACCACTAGTTTTAATAAAAGGTCAAAGGGAAAGAAAGGGAACTTCAGGTAGATTGGCAAGCAAGTTGTCACTCCCATGAAGAAGCCCAAAGCTGGACCAAAGCCTGAAACTGAGTGCTTCTACTACAAAGGAAATGGTCACTGGAAGCGCAAATGGCCTGAATATTCCGTGGATAAGAAGGATGGCAAAGTGAACAAGGGTATATTTGATATACAGGTTATTGGTGTGTACCTTACTAGTGTTTATAGTAGCCCCTGGGTATTTGATACTTGTTCGATTGCTAAGATTAGTAACTCGAAACAGGAGTTACAAAATAAACAGAGACTAGTTGAGGGTGAAGTGACGATGTGTGTTGGAAGTGGTTCCAAGATTGATATGATCATCATCGCACACTCCCTATACTTTCGATATTAGTGTTGAACCTAAATGAATGTTATTTGGTATTTGCGTTGAGCATGAATATGATTAGATCATGTTTATTCCAATATGGTTATTCATTTAAGACAGAGAATAATTGTTATTCTGTTTACATGAATAAAACCTTTTATGGTCATACACCCAATTTTGATGGTTTATTCAATCTCGATCGTGGTAATACACATATTCATAATAGGGATAATTAATTTGGTGCCCTTAGTTGTGTCCCACTCGGTAGGTTTGCCCCTAGTTTCCGAAAACACTTGTTCCTGACCAAACCACTTTGCTCCTCTTATGCTTTTGCCCTTTGACCGTTTGACCATCACTTTGAAAACTTCATAAAAATTCCATACTAACTCAGAAAAATTCAAATAAGATATCAAAATATTCAAAAAAGCATCACCTATATGTGTATGCCATTTGCATTCATGAAAAAAGTGTTGGGCAGTTCCCATCTCAGTTTTAGCTCATATGATCTTAGCATGAATAGTAAAATCTAAAAAAATATAAAGAATCTAAAAAAAATTGGTGGCAAACTTTGACAAATGTTTTGAGTGCTTGCCAAGTTTCATAAGGGAATGCCATTTGTGGAAGTCGCGGCAAAAAACAAAAATCAATGCTCCAAAATTTCAATTTTTTTGCCACGACTTGCACGAATGTCATTCCCTTATGAAACTTGGCAAGCACTCAAAACATTGGTCAAAGTTTGCCACCAATTTTTTTTAGAATTTTAGATTTTTTTTAGATTTTACTATTCATGCTAAGATCATATGAGCTAAAACTGAGATTGGACTGGCCAACACTTTTTTCAGTAATGCAAATGACATGCACATATAGGTGATGTTTTTCTGAACATTTTGATATCTTATTAGTATGATTTTTTATGAAGTTTTCAAAGTGGTGGTCAAACGGTCAAAGGGCAAAAGCATAAGAGGAGCAAAGTGGTTTGGGCAGGAACAAGTGTTTTTGGAAACTAGGGGTAAACCTGCCGAGTGTGGCCCAACTAGGGGCATAAAATCAAGTATCCCATAATAGCTTCATAATATTGATGCCAAAAGATGCAAAGTTAATAATGATAGTGCAACTTATTTGTGGCACTGCCGTTTGGGTCATATTGGTGTAAAGCGCATGAAGAAACTCCATAAAGATGGACTTTTGGAATCACTTGATTATGAATCATTTGATGCTTGCGAATCGTGCCTTATGGGCAAAATGACTAAAACTCTGTTCTCCGGAACAACAGAACGAGCTAGTGACTTATTGGAAATAATACATATCGATGTATGCGGTCCAATGAGCGTTGATGCTCGTGGCGGGTATCGTTATTCTCTGACCTTCACAGATGATTTGAGCAGATATGGGTATATCTACTTAATGAAACACAAGTCTGAAACATTTGAAAAGTAAAGTTTCAGAGTGCAGTGGAGAATCATCGTAACAAGAAAATAAAGATTCTACAATCTGATCGTGGAGGAGAATATTTGAGTTATGATTTTGGCCTTCATTTAAAAAAATGTGGAATAGTTTCACAACTCACGCCACCTGGAACACCACATCATAATGGTGTGTCCGAACGTCGTAATCACACTTTATTGGATAGGGTATGATCTATGATGTCTCTTACCAATTTACCACTGTTGTTTTGGGGTTGTGCATTAGAGACAGTTGCATTCACTTTAAACAGGGCACCATCAAAAATCCGTTGAGACGATGCCTTATGAACTGTGGTTTGGCAAGAAACCAAAGTTGTCGTTTCTTAAAGTTTGGGGTTGCAATACTTATGTGAAAAAGCTTCAACCTGATAAGCTCGAACCCAAATCGGAGAAGTGCGTCTTCATAGGATACCCAAAGGAAACTGTTGGGTACACCTTCTATCACAGATCCGAAGGCAAAATCTTTGTTGCTAAGAATGGATCCTTTCTAGAGAAGGAGTTTTCTCGAAAGAAGTGAGTGGGAGGAAAGTAGAGCTTGATGAGGTAACTGTACCTTCTCCCGAATTGGAAAGTTTCATCACAGAATCAGTTCCGGTGATTCCTACACCAATTAGTGAGGAAGCTAATGATGATGATCATGAAACTTGAGGTCAAGTTACTACAGAACCTCATAGGTTTTCCAGAGTACGGTCTGCACCAGTGTGGTATGGTAATCCTTTTCTAGAAGTCATGTTACTAGACCATGATGAACCTACGAACTATGGGGAAGCGATGATGAGCCCAGATTCCGCGAAATGGCTTGAGGCCATGAAATCTAAGATGGGATCCATGTATGAGAACAGAGTGTGGAATTTTCTGGACTTGCCCGATGGTCGGCAAGCCATATTAAATAAATGGATCTTCAAGAGGAAGACGGACGCTGATAGTAGTGTTACTATCTACAAAGCTCGAATTGTCGCAAAAAGTTTCGACAAGTTCAAGGTGTTGACTACAATGAGATTTTCTCAACTGTAGTGATGCTTAAATCCGTCTGAATCATGTTAGCAGTTGCCATATTTTATAAAATCTGGCAAATGGATGTCAAAACTACATTCCTTAAATGGATATTTCTTAAAGAAGAGTTGTATATGATACAACAAGAAGGTTTTGCCAATCCTAAAGGTGCTAACAAAGTACACAAGCTCCAGTGATCCATCTATGGACTGGTGCAAGCATCTTGGTGTTGGAATATACGCCTTGATGAGTTGATCAAAGCATATAGAATTATACAGACTTGTAGTGAAGCCTGTATTTACAAGAAAGTGAGTGGGAGGACTACAGCCTTTCTGATAAGTATATGTGAATAACATATTGTTGATCGGAAATTATGTAGAATTTTCTGGAAAGCATAAAGGAATGTTTGAAAGGAGTTTTTCAAAGAAAGACCTCGGTGAAGCTGCTTACATATTGGGCATCAAGATCTATAGAGATAGATCAAGACGCTTGATAAGTTTTTTCAATGAGTAAATACCTTGACAAGTTTTTGAAAGAGTTCAAAATGGATCAGCCAAAGAAGGAGTTCTTATCTTTATTACAAGGTGTGAAGTTGAGTAAGACTCAAAGCCCGACCATGGTAGAAGATAGAAAGAGAATGAGAGTCATTCCCTATGCCATAGTCATAGGTTCTATAAAGTATGATGTGTTGTGTACCAGACCTATTGTGTACCTTGCCATGAGTTTGGCAAGGGGGTACAATAGTGATCTAAGAGTAGATCACTGGATAGCGGTCAAAATTATCCTTAGTGAGGATTAAGAAAATGTTTCTCGGTGATGAGGGTGATAAAAAGTTCGTCGTAAAGAGTTACGTCGATGCAAGATTTTACACTGATCCAGATGTCTCTAAAGTCTCAATCTGGATACATATTGAAAGTGGGATAAATTAGCTAGAGTAGCTCTATGCAGAGCATTGTAGACATAGAATATTTGCAAAATACATACGGCTCTGAATGTGATAGACCCGTTGACTAAACTTCTCTCACAAGCAAAACAAGATCACTCCTTAGTACTCTTTGGGTGTTAATCACATAGCTATGTGAACTAGATTATTGACTCTACTAAACCCTTTGGTTGTTGGTCACATGTCGATGTGAACTATGGGTGTTAATCACATACAAATGTGAACTATTGGTGTTAAATCACATGGTGATGTGATCTATATTATTGACTCTAGTGCAAGTGGGAGACTGAAGGAAGTATGCCCTAGAGGCAATAATAAACTTATTATTTATTTATTTATATCATGATAAGATTTATTATTCATGCTAGAATTGTATTAACCAGAAACTTAGTACATGTGTGAATACATAGACAAAACATAAGTGTCCCTATTATGCCTCTACTTGACTAGCTCGTTTATCAAAGATGGTTATGTTTCCTAACCATAGACATGTGTTGTCATTTGATGAACGGAATCACATCATTAGGAGAATGATGTCATGGACATGACCCATCTGTTAGCTTAGCATTATGATCGTCACAGTTTCATTGCTACTTTTCTTCATGACTTATACATGTTCCTCAGACTATGAGATTATGCAACTCCCAAATACTGGAAGAACACTTTTTGTGCTACCAAACGTCACAACGTAAATGGGTGATTATAAAGGTGCTCTACAGGTGTCTCCTAAGGTGTTTGTTTGGTTGGCATAGATCGAGATTAGGATTTGTCACTCCGTGTTTCGGAGAGGTATCTCTGGGCCGTCTCGGCAATACTCATCACTATAAGCCTTGCAAGCATTGTGACTATGAGTTATTTGTGGGATGAAGTATTACGGAACGAGTAAAGAAACTTGCTAGTAACGAGATTGAACTAGGTATGATGATACCGACGATCGAATCTCGGGCAAGTAACATACCGATGACAAATGGAACAACGTATGCTGTTATGCGGTTTGACCGATAAAGATCTTCATAGAATATGTAGGAGCCAATATGAGCATCTAGGTTCCACTATTGCTTATTGACCGGAGATGTGTCTCGGTCATGTCTACATAGTTCTCGAACCCGTAGGGTCCGCACGCTTAACGTTCGATGACGATTTGTATTATGAGTTATGTGATTTGATGGCCGAAGTTTGTTCGGAGTCCCTGATAAGATCACGGACATGACAAGGAGACTCGAAATGGTCGAGAGGTAAAGATTCATATATTGGAAGGTTGCATTCGGACATCGGAATGGTTCCGAGTGATTCAGGCATTTTTCCGGAGTACCCGGAGGTTACCGGAATCCCCCGGGGAAAGATATGGGCCTTATGGGCCATAGGAGGGAGGCTAACCAGCCCACAAGGGGCTGGTGCGCCCCCCACAAGGGAGGAGGCCAAATTGGACTTGGGAAGGGGGCGCCACCCCCTTTCCTTCTCCTACTCCCTCTCCTTCCCCTTTCCCCCTCTGGTAGAAGGAAAAAAGGGTGGGGCCGAATCCTACTAGGACTGGAATCCTAGTAGGACTCCCCTCTCCCTGGTGTGCCCCTTGTTGGCCGGCCACCTCCTCCCCTCCTTTATATACGGGGGCAGGGGGCAGCCCAAAGGACAACAGACAATCTCTTAGCCGTGTGTGGTGCCCCCCTCCATAGTTTTACACCTCGGTCATATCGTCGTAGTGCTTAGGCGAAGCCCTGCGCCGGTAAATTCATCATCACCATCACCACACCGTCGTGCTGACGAAACTCTCCCTCGGCCTCAGCTGGATCTAGAGTTCGAGGGACATCACAAGCTGAACGTGTGCAGATCACAGAGGTGTCGTGCGTTCGGTACTTGATCGGTCGGATCGTGAAGACGTACGACTACATCAACTGCGTTGTCATAACGCTTCCGCTTTCGGTCTACGAGGGTATGTGGACACACTCACCCCTCTCATTGCTATGCATCACCTAGATAGATCTTGTGTGATCATAGGATTTTTTTTGAAATTACTGCGTTCCCCAACAGTACCATGGGACGGCTCTCATTGAATAATTTATCCCTTAGCTTTTCTGCTTCTTGTTCCTCCTTCTCATGACTCCTCATGCGCTCCAAAATCCTTTTTTCACACCTTGGTCAGATCGGAAGGACACCACTTAGGCCGAGTATATTTTCGATCCCTCGACTTGGCTTTGCCTGTGCTAACTTCATGATCATTAGCCATGGGGCCTTGCTGGACCGCAGCCACATCTTTATTAGAATTAGCCTGATTATCAAGAATAATCGGCTCTTTGATTGTTAACTCTTTAGTGCCTATCATAATAGTTCCAGCACTAGTACTCTTCTCCTTTTGCTTGGTAGGCCCTTAAATTTCAACATTTGGTGACTTAGCACGCCACTCTTGCATGCTGACCCTATTTTGATTATCTTCCATTGGCCGATTGACACCATTGTTCAAACGGCCTCGTGTGGGATAAGAAAGCCTCTCATGAACGGGCCTCCTTGGTTCTACCCAACCCGGATGAAAAGCATAAGGGGCCATTGGGGGCTGCCCCCATCCTCCATTGAAGTCTACCATGTAGTATGGTGTATAGGGGGGTGGCACCATCCATGGTCCCGGTGCCCATGACCCATATGGCCTTGCATGATGCTGAAATTATTCCCGAGGAGGTGACCTCGAGCGCTTCAAATTTGATGACTGGTTAGAGCTAGAGCCGGCCCTTGATTGGCATACTTGGATAAAAACATATCAAAAGTTAGCTTGATTTTCTTGCGCTGCACTTTAGCTTCATTCGTCTTCCACTTCCCAACCTCTGGACTCTTGGGCTTAACAAATTTGACATGAGTGTTCTCTTGCACTTGTGGTTGCCCCCCAAGTGTAGGATTCTTGATGGTGATCTTGATTATCTCCTTGCCATCGGGTTGCTTGTCAAGCACAAGTTGTCTCCCCAAGACCTTGTCGCTCTCCTTATTTTTCCTGGGCTCACCAATGACAATATTATTCTTATTAGTTGATTCAGCTATGCTGGGCCGAATTAACATCTTCTTCCCCTCCAAATCCATGGTGTTCATTGGGAAAGGTTGCTTATCAACTTGCATCTCGGAAAAATTCAATCGTCCGTAATTAATGGCCGATTGTACCTGTCATTGAAAAACATTAAAATCATTAGTAGCATGAGAAAAAATAATTATGATACTTGCAATAAGCACGCCGTTTCAGCTCTTCAAACTGCGGTAAAGTATGAGATATTCTAATAATCTTCACTTGCAATAAAGCATCAAATATTCTATCATACTTAGCAATGTTGAAAGTAAATTTCATCTCTTCATCACGATTCTTATGAATCGACTTTAAATCATAGCAAGTAAAGTGTTTGGCCTTAGATGGCCAAACAAATTCAGCAGCATAAATATCACCCTCACCGGCCGAGTGGTCACTATCATACTCAACCATATTCATTTTAGGACGATCAGTTTTATATCTATGCACCTCTTTAAGATCTTTGCTTCGGCTTTCTTGAACCAAAGCCCTTTGCAAGACTTGGTTGATATTTAAAAACTCATGTCCTTCTATCCTTTCTCTAGTGTGAGTTCTCAAACCACTAAGCACAAGATCAGCCAAATCTCTCTCGGTTATCACCAAACTATGACACCGGTTTTTTGTATCCCTAAATCTCTTGACGTAATCTAAGACTAATTCATCATGCTTTTGTCTAACCGATGTAAGATGTGACAACTTAAGTTCATTATCGCCACTATAAAAATGATCATGAAATTTTTGTTCTAGTTGCGACCATAAACGAATAGAATCATGTGGTAAAGCGGCAAACCATGAAAATGCGGTACCAGTTAAAGATAAAGGAAATGAATGCACTTTCAATTCATTTAGTGAGCCTGCTTCACCCAATCATGCCAAGTATTGGCTAACATGCTTCCGTGTGTTTTTTGTGCCCTCTCCATTAAACTTAACAAAATCTAGAATTTTATATCCCGGAGGGCATTGAATTGCATCAAAGTATTCCGGATATGGCTTTTGGTAAATACGGTTCCTTGGTAACTCAATTCCAAATTTCTCTCGAAGCATCTTAGCCATCTCCTCTCTAATATTAGCTAGACCATCGTCCGTAATGGACGATGAAGCTTGTGGCATTGGTATAGGAGGAGTAGGGTTAGTAGCTACATGTGTGAATTGTGGAAAGTATGCCGAATTGTAATTCGGCAATGATCTAACAGCATTTGCACTTGTAGGTAGGGTTTGGTTCGGCATCACCACCGAACTTGGCATACTCATGATAGGATTAATGGGTGCAGCAACAATCTGATTTGTTGGGCTAGGATAATAATTCATCAGCACGGGAGGCGTCGATGAAATTGGTAAAGTTGGATTAGGGATTTCTGTGGTAACAGGCACACCAACATTACCACTAGATGATTGAGGCATACTATTTTTAGCATTACTATTTTCCAAGAAAATTTGGTATAAAAGATTATTGCTATTAGTAATGCGCCTACCAATTTCAGCCCATACCTCGGGAGTGAAGGTATTACTTACAAAGGGTTTAACATGTTCATCATGAAGAGGAGGAAACTTGATTTCTCCAACCGGAGTGATATTGCCTTGACGATCCTTTTTGAACTTAGCTAGGAACTCTTGCATCTCCTTTTCTTCATGCGCCTTCTTATACTCCTCATAAGCTTGGCAATGTTCCTCCGATAACTCCTCAACATTGGGCTTGATTATGTTATCGGTGTTGATTTCTGAGGGCTTGGGAATCTTGTCGTTCCAGACATGATGGATGATGATGATGATTGATCTTCAGTCCCCAGCAGAGTCGCCAAAAAAGTGTGTCCGCACACGAACACATCACCGTTTACCCTCGACATCGAGGGTGATGCACCGCAGCTCACGTCGAAGGAGACCCATCCGAAAGCGCGGTACGCAAGCAATCCGGCGGGCGCTTTTGAGGACCCGAAAACCTACACTCCCGGGAGGGACCCCATCGGGGAGTGCAACGGCTATTGGCTGCCCTAGGTCGGTCAAGGCACCCCTATAGCCTCGTGATTCGCAGCTCTCCAACACGAAGAATGACGAAGAACAAGGGAGCAAGAATGAGGGAGGAACAAAACATAGATGAAAAAGTTGTAAATGCGTTTGCGATTGTGTGTTGTTGTTCAATCGACTGTCACATCTTATCTATATAAGAGGCGGATGGACTTCCCGTACAAGAAAAGGACTTGCCTTGCCGTCCAAATCATCAAAATCTAACCAAACTCGGACTTCTCACCACCTCCGGCCCGGATGTCCGTCTCTAGGCCCGGATGATCCAGCCTAGCCCAGTTTTTTGACAGCAGGCACTGTTTTGGCTGTAGAATCCACAAACTACCTCGGATTTGGATGCTTTTATACCTAAATCAACCGCCTTGACGACACGCACAACTTTCACGTTGAACACTTTTTGATCTGAGGTCATCTTGAGGGAGTTTTGGGCTGTTTTCCAATATCTGCAGCAGAAAAAACTGCCCGGACGTCCGGACTTTTACCCGGACTGTCCGGCCTCCATCCAGATCATCCAGGACTGGACCCAGATCATCCGAATTCATCGCAAACCTTCTGTTGTCTTGGTGCTTCAATTTCCAGGATGATCCGGACCCCGGCCCGGATGATCCGGCCAAACATTGCTGCAGTGCACGGTTTTGCCTGTAACTTTTGAATACGACCTTGAATGGCGAAGATTTTTATATCAATATCGTCTGCTTCGACGAGGCGAGGAAGTTTGCAATTTAAAGGTTGTTCATCCAAGGCCACCTAAATTAGTTTTCACGCAATTCTTTAATCTGGTGTCAATACGAGCATCTCTAAAATTGTCATAACTTTCGCATCTGAGCTCCGTTTTGGACCATCTTCATATCTATTTCGATCATCTTGAAGAGAGCCATCAAATGGTGACATGAACTCATAATTTTAACATCATCTCATTATAGCCTCAATTAATTCTTTATGATCATGCCATTTTCGAGCATCAACACCCATATCTGCTCAAATCATCTGTGAAGGTCAGAAAATAACGATACCCGCCGCGTGCCTCAACACTCATCGGGCCGCATACATCGGTATGTATTATTTCCAGTAAGTCATTAGCTCGCTCCATTGTTTTGGAGAATGAAATTTTAGTCATCTTTCCCATGAGGCATGGTTCGCAAGTATCAAATAATTCATAATCAAGTGATTCCTAAAATCCATCTGCATGGAGTTTCTTCATGCGCTTTACACCAATATGACCTAAACGGTAGTGCCACAAGTATATTGCACTATCATTATCAACTTAGCATCTTTCGGCACCAATATTATGAATATGTGTATCACTACGATCGAGATTCAGTAAACCATTCACATTGGGTGTATGACCATAAAAGGTTTTATTCGTGTAAATAGAACAACAATTATTCTCTGACTTAAAGAATAAACGTATTGCAATAAACATGATCTAATCATATACTTGCTCAATCCAAACACCAAATAACATTTATTTAGGTTCGATACTAATTCCGAAGGTAGAGGGAGTGTGCGATGGTGATCATATCAACCTTGGAATCATTTCCAACACACATCGTCACCTCTCTTTTAACTAGTCTCTCCAAATCCTGTTTCGAGTTACTAATCCTAGCAACTGAACCTATATCAAATACCAGGGGCTACTATGAACACTAGTAAAGTACACATCAATAACATGTATATCAAATATACCTTTGTTCACTTTTCCATCCTTCTTATCCGCCAAGTATTAGGGGTAGTTCCGCTTCCAATAACCATTTCCTTTGCAGTATAAGCACCAGTTTCATGCATGGTTCTAGCTTTGGGTTTCTTCATGGGAGCGGCAACTTGTTTTCCATTCTTCTTGAAGTTCCCTTTCTATCCGTTTTGCCCTTTTCTTGAAACTAGTAGTTTTGTTTAACCATCAACACTTTATGCTCTTTCTTGATTTCTAACCTTCGCCGATTTCAGCATAGCGAAGAGCTCGGGAATCGTTTCCGTCATCCCTTGCATATTATAATTCATCATGAAGTTCTAGTAGCTTGGTGATAGTGACTAGAGAATTATGTCAATCACTATCTTATCTGAAAGATTAACTTCCACTTGTTTCAAGCGATTGTAGTACCCACACATTCTGAGTACATGTGACACCCCTGATTCAATTGTACACTAATCATACACGCAAACATGTGCGATCAAGATCAGGGACTCACGGGAAGATATCAGAACACAACTCTAAAAGTAAATAAGACATACAAGCATCATATTACAAGCCAGGCGCCTCAAGGGCTCGAATAAAAGTCCTCAAACATAAATGAGTCAGCGGAAGCAACAATATCTGAGTATAGACATAAGTTAAACAAGTTGCCATAGATGGCTAGCACAAACTGGGATACACATCGAAAGAGGCGCAGGCCTCCTGCCTGGGATCCTCTGATGTCTACTACACAACCTTCTTCTTGTAGACGTTGTTGGGCCTCCAAGTGTAGAGCTTTGGAGGACAGTAGCACATTTCCCTCAAGTGGATGACCTAAGGTTTATCAATCCGTGGGAGGTGTAGGATGAAGATGGTCTCTCTCAAACAACCCTGCAACCAAATAACAAAGAGTCTCTTGTGTCCCCAACACACCCAATACAATAGTAAATTGTATAGGTGCACTAGTTCGGCGAAGAGATGGTGATACAAGTGCAATATGGATGGTAGATATAAGTATTTGTAATCTGAAAATATAAAAACAGCAAGGTAACAAGTGGTAAAAGTGAGCATAAATGGTATTGCAATTCTAGGAAACAAGGCCTAGGGTTCATACTTTCACTAGTGCAAGTTCTCTCAACAATAATAACATAATTGGATCATATAACTATTCCTCAACATGCAACAAAGAGTCACTTCAAAGTCACTAATAGCGGAGAAAAAACGAAGAGATTATTGTAGGGTACGAAACCACCTCAAAGTTATCCTTTCTGATCGATATATTCAAGAGTCCGTAGTAAAATAACACGAAGATATTCTTTCTGTTCGATCTATCATAGAGTTCGTACTGGAATAACACCATAAGACACAGATCAACCAAAACCCTAATGTCACCTAGATACTCCAATGTCACCTGAAGTATCGGTGGGCATGATTATACGATATGCATCACACAATCTCAGATTCATCTATTCAACCAACACAAAGTACTTCAAGGAGTGCCCCAAAGTTTCTACCGGAGAGTCAAGACGAAAACGTGTGCCAACCCCTATGCATAAGTTCACTGAACCCGCAAGTTGATCACCAAAACATACATCAAGTAGATCACGTGAATATCCCATTGTCACCACAGATAAGCACAGCAAGACATACATCAAGTGTTCTCAAATCCTTAAAGACTCAATCCGACAAGATAACTTCAAGGGGAAAACTCAATTCATCACAAGAGAGTAGAGGGGGACAAACATCATAAGATCCAACTATAATAGCAAAGCTCGCGATACATCAAGATCGTATCACCTAAAGAACACAAGAGAGAGAGAGAAAGATCAAACACATAGCTACTGGTACATACCCTCAGCCTCGAGGGTGAACTACTCCCTCCTCATCATGGAGAGCGCCGGGATGATGAATATGGCCACCGGTGATGGATTCCCTCTCCGGCAGGGTGCCGAAACGGGCTCCCGAGAGGTTTTTGGTGGCTACAAAGGCTTGCGGCGGCGGAACTCCCAATCTATTGTGCTCTCCGATGTTTTTAGGGTATATGGATATATATAGGCGAAAGAAGTCGGTCAGGGGAGCCACGAGGGGCCCACGAGGGTGGGGGCGCGCCCTGGACCCTCGTGGCCACCTTGAAGCTTCCCTGACATCTACTCCAAGTCTCCTGGATTGCTTCCATTCCAAAAATAACTCTCCCGAAGGTTTCACTCCGTTTGGACTCCGTTTGATATTCCTTTTCTTCGAAACACTGAAATAGGCAAGAAAACAGCAATTTGGGCTGGACCTCCGGTTAATAGGTTAGTCCCAAAAATAATATAAAAGTGCTTAGTAAAGCCCATAAACATCCAAAATAGGTAATATAATAGCGTGGAACAATGAAAGTTATAGATACGTTGGAGACGTATCAAGCATCCCGAAGCTTAATTCGTGCTCGTCCTCGAGTAGGCAGATGATAAAAACAGAATTTTTGATGTGGAATGCTACCTAGCATATTTCTCAATGTAATTTTCTTTATTGTGGCATGAATGTTCAGATCCAAATGATTCAAGATAAAAGTTCATATTGACATAAAACTAATAATACTTCAAGCATACTAACAAAGCAACCATGTCTCTTAAAATAGCAGGGCTAAAGAAAGCTTATCCCTACAAAATCATATAGTTAGGCTATGTTTCATTTTCGTCACACAAAATACTCCCATCATGCACAACCCCAGTTTCAAACAAGCAATTGGTTCATACTTTTTAACGCGCTTCAGATTTTTTCAACTCTCACGCAATACATGAGTGTAAGCCATGGATATAGCACTATGGGTGGAATAGAATATGATGATGGAGGCTGTGTGGAGAAGACAAAAGAGGAGAAAGTCTTACATTGACGAGGCTGATCAACGGGCTATGGATATGCCCATAGATTGATGTCAACATGAGGAGTAGGGATTGCCATGCAACGGATGCACTAGAGCTATAAATGTATGAAAGATCAACAAAAGAAACTAAGTGGATGTGCATCCAACTTGCTTGCTCATGAAGACCTAGGGCACTTTGAGGAAGCCCATCGTTGGAATATACAAGCCAAGTTCTATAATGAAAAATTCCCACTGGTATACGAAAGTGACAACATAGGAGACTCTCTATCATGAACATCATGGTGCTACTTTGAAGCACAAGTGTGGAAAAGGATAGTAACATTGTCCCCTTTTTATGGGGCTCCCTTTTTTTTATTTGGTATTTCCTTTTTTTATTTGGCCTTTCTTTTTTTTCTTTTTTTCAAGGGACAATGCTCTAATAATGATGATCATCACACTTCTATTTATATACTACTCATAGATTACAACTCGATACTAGAACAAGATATGAATCTATATGAGTGCCTCCGGCGGTGTACAGGGATGGGTAATGAATCAAGAGTGACATGTATGAAAGATTATGCATGGTGGCTTTGCGACAAATACGATGTCAACTACATGATCATGCAAGGCAATATGACAATGATGAAACATGTCATAATAAATGAAACGATGGAAAGTTGCATGGCAATATATCTCAGAATGGCTATGGAAATGCCACAATAGGTAGGTATGGTGGATGTTTTTAAGAAGATATAAGGAGGGTTATGTGTGATAGAGCGTATCATATCACGGGGTTTGGATGCACCGGCGAAGTTTGGACCAACTCTCAAGGTTAGAAAGGGCAATGCACGGTACCGAAGAGGCTAGCAATGATGGAAAGGTCAGAGTGCGTATAATCCATGGACTCACATTAGTCATAAAGAACTCATATACTTATTGCAAAATTTTATTAGCCCTTGAAGCAAAGTACTACTACGCATGCTCCTAGGGGAAGGGTTGGTAGGAGTTAACCATCGCACGATCCCGGCCTCCACTCATAAGGAAGGCAATCAAAAGAGCACCCCATGCTACAAATTCGTTACACAACTTTTACCATACATGCATGCTACGAGATTTGCCAACTTCAACACAAGTATTTCTCAATTTCGTAATTACCCAACTAGCATGACTCTAACATTACCACCTTTATATCTCAAAACAAATACCAAGTATCAAACTTCTCATAGTATTCAATGCACTTTATGTGAAAGTTCAAAGCAAATTACCATGTTGTTCTAAAAGACTCTCAAAATAATATAAGTGAAGCATGACAGTTCATCTATTTCTTCAAAATAAAACCACCACCGTGCTCTAAAAAGATATAAGTGAAGCACTAGAGCAAATGACAAACTACTCCGAAAGATATAAGTGAAGATCAATGAGTAGTTGAATAATTATGCAACTATGTGAAGACTCTCTAACATTTAAGAATTTCAGATCTTGGTATTTTATTCAAACATCAAGCAAAACAAAACAAAATGAAATGACGCTCCAAGAAAAACACATATCATGTAGTGAATAAAAATATAGCTCCAAGTAAAGTTACCGATGGATGAAGACGAAACAGGGGATGCCATCCGGGGCATCCCCAAGCTTAGGCTCTTGGTCGTCCTTGAATGTTACCTTGGGGTGCCTTGGGCATACCCAAACTTAGGCTCTTGCCACTCCTTATTCCATAGTCCATCGAATCTTTACCCAAAACTTGAAAACTTCACAACACAAAACTCAACAGAAAATTTGTAAGCTCCATTAGTATAAGAAAATAAATCACCACTTAGGTACTGTTGTAAACTCATTCTAAATTCATATTGGTGTAATATCTACTCTATTCCAACTTCTCTATGGTTCATACCCTCCGATACTACTCATAGATTCATCAAAATAAGCAAACAACATAATGAAAACAGAATCTGTCAAAAATAGAACAGTTTGTAGTAATCTGTATCATTCGAATACTTCTGTAACTCAAAAAATTCTACCAAATTAGGAAGTCCTGAGAAATTTGTGTACCAATACAGAAAAAAACAATGAGATCAAAAGCATGTTTCTGTGAATTATCAAAACTAATTTACTGGGTGCAAAAGTTTCTGATTTTCAGCAGGATCAACACAACTATCACCGTAAGCTATCCTAAAGGTCTTACTTGGCACTTTATTGAAAACAAAGCTATAAAACATGATTACTACAGTAGCATAATCATGTGAACAGAAAAAAACAATAAAGGTAAATATTGGGTTGTCTCCGAACAAGCGATTTTCTTTAATGCCTTTTAGCTAGGCATGATGATGACAATGATGCTCACATAAAAGATAAGAATTGAAACATAAAGAGAGCATTATGAAGAATATGACTAGCACATTTAAGTCTAACCCACTTCCTATGCATAGGGATTTTGTGAGCAAAGAACTTATGGGAACAATAATCAACTAGCATAGGAAGGCAAAACAAGCATCATTTCAAGACTTTAAGCACATAGAGAGGAAACTTGATATTATTGCAATTCCTACAAGCATATATTCCTCCCTCGTAATAATTTTCAGTAGCATCATGAATGAATTCAACAATATAACTATCACATAAATCATTCTTTTCATGATGCACAAGCATAGAATTTTTATTACTCTCCACATAAGCAAATTTCTTCTCATGAATAGTAGTGAGAGCAAACTCGACAAAATAACTATCATGTGAGGCATAATCCAATTGAAAATTAAAATCATGATGACAAGTTTCATGGTTATGATCAATCTTTATAGCATACATGTCATCACAATAATCATTATAAATAGGAGGCATGCTTTCATCATAATAAATTTGCTCATCAAAACTTGGGGGACAAAAAATATCATCTTCATCAAACATAGCTTCCCCAAGCTTGTGGCTTTGCATATCATTGGCATCATGGATATTCAAGGAATTCATACTAACAACATTGCAATCATGCTATTATACAAAGATCTAGTACCAAAAATTTTAATGCATTCTTCTTCTAGCAATTGAGCGCAATTTTCCTTTCCATCATTTTCACAAAAGATATTAAAAAGATGAAGCGTATGAGGCAAACTCAATTCCATTTTTTTGTAGTTTTCTTTTATAGACTAAACTAGTGTAAAACAAGAAACAAAAAGATTCAGTTGCAAGATCTAAAGATATACCTTCAAACACTCACCTCCCCGGCAACAGCGCCAGAAAAGAGCTTGATGTCTACTACACAACCTTCTTCTTGTAGACGTTGTTGGGCCTCCAAGTGCAGAGGTTTGTAGGACAGTAGCAAATTTCCCTCCAGTGGATGACCTAAGGTTTATCAATCCGTGGGAGGCGTAGGATGAAGATGGTCTCTCTCAAACAACCCTGCAACCAAATAACAAAGAGTCTCTTGTGTCCCCAACACACCCAATATAATGGTTAATTGTATAGGTGCACTAGTTCGGCGAAGAGATGGTGATACAAGTGCAATATGGATGGTAGATATAAGTATTTGTAATCTGAAAATAAAAAACAGCAAGGTAACAAGTGGTAATAGTGAGCGTAAACGGTATTACAATGCTAGGAAAAAAGGCCTAGGGTTCATACTTTCACTAGTGCAAGTTCTCTCAACAATAATAACATAATTGGATCATATAACTATCCCTCAACATGCAACAAAGAGTCACTCCAAAGTCACTAGTAGCGGAGAACAAACGAAGAGATTATTGTAGGGTACAAAACCACCTCAAAGTTATCCTTTCTGATCGATCTATTCAAGAGTCCGTAATAAAATAACACGAAGCTATTCTTTCCGTTCGATCTATCATAGAGTTTGTACTAGAATAACACCTTAAGACACAAATCAACCAAAACCTTAATGTCGCCTAGATACTCCAATGTCACCTCAAGTATTCGTGGGCATGATTATACGATATGCATCACACAATCTCAAATTCATCTATTCAACCAACACAAAGTACTTCAAAGAGTGCCCCAAAGTTTCTACTGGAGAGTCAAGACGAAAACGTGTGCCAACCCCTATGCATAAGTTCACTGAACCCGCAAGTTGATCACCAAATCATACATCAAGTAGATCACGTGAATATCCCATTGTCGCCATAGATAAGCACGGCAAGGCATACATGAAGTGTTCTAAAATCCTTAAAGACTCAATCCGACAAGATAACTTCAAGGGGAAAACTCAATTCATCACAAGAGAGTAGAGGGGGACAAACATCATAAGATCCAACTATAATAGCAAAGCTCGCGATACATCAAGATCGTATCACCTAAAGAACACAAGAGAGAGAGAGAAAGATCAAACACATAGCTACTGGTACATACCCTCAGCCTCGAGGGTGAACTACTCCCTCCTCATCATGGAGAGCGCCGGGATGATGAATATGGCCACCGGTGATGGATTCCCTCTCCGGCAGGGTGCCGGAATGGGCTCCCGAGAGGTTTTTGGTGGCCACAAAGGCTTGCGGAGGCGGAACTCCCGATCTATTGTGCTCTCCGATGTTTTTAGGGTATATGGATATATATATAGGCGAAAGAAGTCGGTCCGGGGAGCCACGAGGGGCCCACGAGGGTGGGGGGCGCGCCCAGGGGGGTGGGGCGCGCCCTGGACCCTCGTGGCCACCTCAAAGCTTCCCTGACGTCTACTCCAAGTCTCCAGGATTGCTTCCGTTCCAAAAATAACTCTCCCGAAAGTTTCATTCCGTTTGGACTCCGTTTGATATTCCTTTTCTTCGAAACACTGAAATAGGCAAGAAAACAACAATTTGGGTTGGGCCTCCGGTTAATAGGTTAGTCCCAAAAATAATATAAAAGTGCTTAGTAAAGCCCATAAACATCCAAAACAGGTAATATAATAGCATGGAACAATCAAAAATTATAGATACGTTGGAGACGTATCATCCTCCTAAACTACTCATGGTCGTCGATGGCGTGAACATAGTAGTAGGCACCCTCGGTGTAGTAGGGGTCGTCGTCCACGGTGGTGTGTGGATCCTGGGCTCCAGCATCTAGTTGCGACATCCGAGAGGAAGAGGAAAAGGGGGGAAAGTGGGAGCAAAGCAACCATGATTACTCATCCAAAGTACTCGCAAGCAAGGATCTACACTACATATGCTTGGGTATCTGCGTAAAGGGGCAAAATCGGTGGACTAAACTGCAGAATGTAAAAATAAGAGGGGGATAGCTAGTTGTCACGCCCAATATGCGACCCTATCCAAAAGGAACTCGAAGGTCCCACCAAGGATAGACCCGCATATTGAAACGCTTTTGCAAGGTGGATATCATTACATCAACATTACATAATAGATGGGGATACATACAAGAGGCATACTATGCCAAACGAATACAACATCACAATACACAAGAGCAACATCCGACTACAGATGAAACACAAACAGAAACTGAAACGACATCCACCCTGCTAGCCCAGGCTGCCGACCTGGAACCTATCCCCTGATCGAAGAAGCAGAAGAATAACTCAACGCAAGCAAGCATCGCTCTCGCGTCATGATCATCACACAACCTGTACCTGCAACTGTTGTAGTATTAATCTATGAGCCACGAGGACTCAGCAATCCCATTACCATGGGTATCAAGACTAGCAAAGCTTAATAGGAAAGGAAGGGGTAAAGTGGTGAGGTTGCAGCAGCGACTAAGCATATATGGTGGCTAACATACGCAAATAAGAGCGAGAACAGAGCAAATGGAACGGTCGTCAACTAGTAATGATCAAGAAGTGATCCTGAACTCCTACTTACGTCAAACATAACCCAGAAACCGTGTTCACTTCTTGGACTCCGCCGAAAAGAGACCGTCACGGCTACACACGCGGTTGATGCATTTTAATTTGGATCTGGTGTCAAGTTATCTACAACCGGACATTAACAAATTCCCATCTGCCTATAACCGCAGGCACGGCTTTTGAAAGATTATACCCTGCAGGGGTGTCCCAACTTAACCCATGATAAGCTCTCGCGATCAAGAAGGATATACCTTCTCCCAGGAAGACCCAATCAGACTCGGAATCCCGGTTTACAAGACATTTCGACAATGGTAAAACAAGACCAGCAAAGCCGCCCGGATGTGCCGACAAATCCCGATAGGTGCTGCACATATCTCGTTCTCAGGGCACACCGGATGAGCAAGACGACGGGTTGGCATAGACCCTGGTTGCCCAGGGGGCGCCAGACATCGCTCGGTTTGGACCAACACCTAGACAAGCACTGGCCCGGGGGTAAAATAAAGATGACCCTCGAGAGTGCGACTCCCAAGGGAAAAAGGGCTAGGTGAGGCAAATGGTAAAACCAAGGTTGGGCCTTGCTGGAGGAGTTTTATTCAAAGCGAACTGTCAAGGGGGTCCCATAAATCACCCAACCGCGTAAGGAACGCAAAATCCGGGAACATAACACCGGTATGACGAAAACTAGGGTGGCAAGAGTGGAACAAAACACCAGGCATAAGGCCGAGTCTTCCACCCTTTACCAAGTATATAGATGCATTCATTAAATAAGAGATATTGTGATATCCCAACATAAATCCTCTCCACCATGGAGAAATCTTCAACTTCACCTGCAACTAGCAACGCTATAAGAGGGGCTGAGCAAAGCGGTAACATAGCCAAGCAACGGTTTGCTAGGAAGGGTGTCAAAGGTTAGAGGTTCATGGCAATTTGGGATGGCTTGATGAGCAAAAGATAGGTAACGCAGCATAGCGATAGAACGAAGCAACTAGCATAGCAATGATAGTAGTGAGATCCAGGGTAGCAGTCATCTTGCCTGAAATCCCGCAAGGAAGAAGAACGGGTCCTTGAAGAAGACGAACGGATGAAGCCGAACCAAGCGTAGATGAACGAATCCTCACGATCGCAACGATACAGGAACTATCGAGAAGAAGCACACAACATGGTAAACACACAACACAAGAACAAGACATGATGCTCAACCAAGCATGATGCATGACAAAGCTACATGAAGCTACTCATGGCAAGAGATGATGCAAACAAGAACAACACATCAAGGCAAGAGTTAAATGAGGCCGGGAACAACATATAACAATTCCGGTAAGTCCTCATATGCAAATTTCGAAGTTGGTCCAGATCTGAACAAACATTAAGTTGAAGTTGTTAAACAGCAAGTTAAGATGCACCAAGATGATCTACACGAGATTCTAGTCAAGTTACATATAAAGTTCATTTAGTTCGGAGCTACGGCCTAGAAGATATGAGCAAAACAAGTTAACATGGCATTGATGCAAGATGCATTCACACATCAAGAAAACACACCAAAACAAGGATGCAACATGATAATATGAAGCTACATGCAAATCTAAGCAAGTTTCATATAGAGCACACTCAAAACGGAGCAACGGTTCAACACATACAACCCATACAAGTTCAAATGACAAGCTGTCCAAAACAGCAACTAGGCATATTGCAAGCATCAAAACAATATGCTACAGCACGTCAACATAATAACAAAAGGCATGGACATGATTTATAGGTAAAGCATTACAAAACATGAACACTGAGCTATCTCCATAAATCACTAGAACATGCTCAAACACACATGGCAAGATTGCAAGTAATAACAATTTCAGACTTTGCAGAAAATAACATCAGGTTGCAATGTTCAGAGCTATCAAACAACATGTTACAGGAACTTATCATGGCAAACAAAGGCATGGCATGAATCTACTAAATGCATAGATCAAAAGTCCCTTACTGACCATAAGCCAAAAAGGATCAGAAGATATGATGGCACCCATGTAAACATAGAAAGTTATAATACAGATTCAAACATGGCAGGAACAACGATACGAAGGCATGTAGATGAGCTTGTGCAACTCACTACAGAGCAAAACATGGCATGTCAAGGCAACCAACAGTAAGAAGACATATTTGTGAAGCTAAGAATGGCAAGAGGAAGTTCATAGGGTGCATGGAACACTAGCAACAATCATGGTAACAACTGAACTTAATGTTAACAGGCTGACAGCAACATTATCAAGCAACTTTGGAGCAAGGAAACAACAAGCTACAGAAAGCTATAAATGCAACCAGGGGCATGGATGATTAGATGATGACATGTAGAACAAAACATATTTAGTGATCATCTCCAGATTATTCATAGAATGACTTGTAGCAGCAGGTTTACATAGCATCACGAAATAACAGATTCAGCCTAGCAAAACAGCAACAGCAAGTACACTACTTAACAAGCTTGATTCACTCACCACAAGTCATTGCATGACAAGATAAGCATAGCATCAGCAAGAAGACATGTTTATGAAGCTAAGCAAGGCAAGAACAAGTTCATAGCATGCAAGGATCAACAACAACAACCTTGGCAAAATTGAATAACATGTAAACAATCTGCCAGGAAACATTTTGAAGCAAAGGTAGAGCACGAAAATGACATGCTAGACTACACCATAATTAAAACCAAGGGCATGAATAGATAGAGCATAACCATATCTTCAAAACACCCTTACTAAAGTATCTCAAAATATGCATGGATCTCTCTGTAGCATCAAGTTTATATGGCATCAAAATAACAGCAGAACAGGGACTAAATCAGCAACATCACTATGCCTAGTTTGCATGATTGTGCTAGTCACCACTTTGATCACAAAAATACATGGTAAGCACCTCTGTAAAGAAGACATGGCATAGTTCAAAACACATGTAGACATCAACCTCATAGGATGCACACATCAATCATGGCAAAAATGACAAAAGAGCTAGTTCTGTTAACAGACAGCAGACAACATCATGAATCACTCTTGCAACCATGATTCAGGCATCAATATGAGCTCAAATGAACATGATGCAATGGAATGAAATGAAGTACTCGTTGAGATGAACAATTTGACATATTACACGCACAAAACGGAGCTACGGATGCAGAGATACGATGCGATGAACATGGCATGATAATGTCAAAATCTCAGGGACTGAGAAAATCTGGACCTCGACGGGGGTGGTCCAGGTCGGGGGTTGAAGAAGAGGAATGGCAGCGGGCGGCGAGCAGGGACTCCGGTGGGGCTCGGGACGGTCGGGAATGGGTAGATTGGGCCCGGGTCAACCGGATCCGGCAGTCGGGGTCGAGGATCCAGCGGAGGACGGTTACGAACGATGAGCTTGGGGTTGCGGGCTCCATGGCCAGCGGGAGAAGCTCCTGTCCATGGGAGAGAGAGATGATGCACGAGAGAGAGGAAGGAGAAGGGGAGAAGGAAGAGGGAGGAGCAAGGCGCGAGGCACGGGCCGGGACGGAGGAGGCGATGGCGGCTGGGGGCGGCGGCCGGCCGGGGCGGCGACTGATGGTGGCGGAGATCCGCGGCGGCGGCCGGGTCCGGC
>NC_057804.1:290204772-290211054 GCF_018294505.1 Triticum aestivum | reverse complement strand
CGGCGGCAGACGGCGGCGGAGCGCCACGTGGCGGCTCCGGATAGGCGTGGGTAGCGGCGGCGGACATGTCCGGCTCGGGACGGACACGTCCGGCGGCACGGAGGGAGGAAGAAGCAAGGGTTTATCCGCGAATTTCGGAGGGGGGACTAATTTATAGATTCTGGGAGCTAGGAGAGTCCAAATGAGGAGCGGTTTTCGCCCACACGATCGTGATCGAACGACCGAGAGCATGGAGGGGAGTTTGCTGGGTTTTAGGCCACTTTGGAGGGGTGTTGGGCTGCAAAGAGAAAGGGGGGGTTTCCGGCTACGCGGTTAACCGTTGGAGTACCAAACGACCTCCAAATGGCACGAAACTTGACAGGCGGTCTACCAGTGCTATACTAAGGACGCTTGGCAAGACTCGGTCCATTCCGAGAAATTTTAACACCCGCTCACAACGAGAGACAAAAGGGAGACGCCGGAGGGCATAGGAGTGCCGGATTGCAAAATGGACAATGGGGAAAATGCTCGGATGCATGAGACGAACACGTATGCAAAATGAGATGCACATGATGACATGACAAAATGCAACACGCAAGAAAATGACATGGCAACGACGGCGAATAACTGGCAGACACCTGGCGCATCAGATCTGGGGCATTACAACACTCCTCCACTAACAAGAGATCTCGTCCCGAGATCTTAGGACCGAGACGGAAGGGAAAAAGGGATGAGGTGAAGCAAGAACTCAAGAGAAGAAGCAAAGAATCAAGAGCACTCAAGAAAAAGAGAGGAACGACGAGAATGGCGAGAATCGAAAGCTCACTGAATCAGATAGACTATGAAACCACTCCGGTTAGAACGAGATAAGAAAAGAATATGAATGGAAGGATTTAGGCAGCACTCCGGCTGAAACATGGAGGAATAGAACATGAGCTTGAGAGGATGGAAAGATACTTGATGAGGAACAACACAAAACCTCCGGAAGAATTGAAATAGTGGAATGACAAGAACTTATAAGGAAGGATTGAATGGAGTTGTTGAGAAAATCAACAACGAAAGAATAAACTTGATGTGGACTTGTGGATAACATCTCAGAAATTATGAGGTGATAACCAGCCGCAAACGGAAATGATTGGATAACTGAGAAAAACGAAGAAATGCAAAACTCCACTTTAGAAGAAAATGAAGAATTATTTGCGCTTCAAGACGCGAGAAGAAAAGATACTTGAACTCCACCAACAAGATCTTGATGAACTCTTGAAGAATGAATTAAATCATAAAGAACAACCATGAAGAACTCCGGTGACAAAAGGATGATGAGATAAAATGAAGTAAGAAAGAATAAGATGAGCCTTGCGATGATTTAGATGGAGGTTCTGATGAAATGGCTGAGGAAATTGAACTCCAGAAAAGAAAAGATTAAACCACTTGGAACTAGAATTTATTCAACGAGGAAAAGAATGCGATCAACACCGAAAAACATGAATTGAGTCCACCAGAGAAGAGATGAAGAATGTCCACCGAGATGAGAATTCACCGATTGAAATGATTGAGGGAAGACTGAAAACCTCCGTACAAAGGAAAATTGATGCTCGAAAGAGACTGAGGCTCCGGGAAGAAGAGGGTGGGAGGGCGGGAAATCAAAGGCAACTTGGAAGGGGAAACGATGAATATCCTGAAGAGGAAAACACCGGTTGAAATCATTGAGGAGAGAAAGCAAAGACTTCGCACGAGTAGGAAAGATACTCGATTACAGACTCCGGCTCAGAGATGAAAAAAAAGGAAGGCGGGTGGGAAAAGAAAACAACTGAGGATAGAGAAATAACTTCGTTGAGAGCAAACTGAGGATTGAACTTGCAAAGATGAAGAGGGTCGAGTCAACTTGACGAGAAATGCACCGAATAAAAAGAGAAGAGAACCAACGATCGGAAAACCAACTGCGTGAACCTAAAGAAAAATTTGAAGGGGAAGAGGAGTGATTCAAAACACCTACGTCAAGATTTCTCACCATAGCGACGAAGGGACAGAGGAGTAAAAAGAATTCCTACTCTCCGATATAACTAGACTCCGAAAACAGTTTTCTTCTAGACTCAACAACGGCCAAACTACACGATCAATCAAGGGGGCTCCTAAGGTCGGTCGAGGCTCCGATACCAACTTGTCACGCCCAATATGCGACCCTATCCAAAAGGAACTCGAAGGTCCCACCAAGGATAGACCCGCATATTGAAACGCCTTTGCAAGGTGGATATCATTACATCAACATTACATAATAGATGGGGATACATACAAGAGGCATACTATGCCACACGAATACAACATCACAATACACAAGAGCAACATCCGACTACAGATGAAACACAAACAGAAACTCAAACGACATCCACCCTGCTAGCCCAGGCTGCCGACCTGGAACCTATCCCCTGATCGAAGAAGCAGAAGAATAACTCAACGCAAGCAAGCATCGCTCTCGCGTCATGATCATCGCACAACCTGTACCTGTAACTATTGTAGTAGTAATCTGTGAGCCACGAGGACTCAGCAATCCCATTACCATGGGTATCAAGACTAGCAAAGCTTAATTGGAAAGGAAGGGGTAAAGTGGTGAGGTTGCAGCAGCGACTAAGCATATATGGTGGCTAACATACGCAAATAAGAGCGAAAAGAGAGCAAATGGAACGGTCGTCAACTAGTAATGATCAAGAAGTGATCCTGAACTCCTACTTACGTCAAACATAACCCAGAAACCGTGTTCACTTCCCGGACTCTGCCGAAAAGAGACCGTCACGGCTACACACGCGGTTGATGCGTTTTAATTCGGATCTGGTGTCAAGTTATCTACAACCGGACATTAACAAATTCACATCTGCCTATAACCGCAGGCACGGCTTTCGAAAGATTATACCCTGCAGGGGTGTCCCAACTTAGCCCATGATAAGCTCTCGCAATCAACAAAGGATATACCTTCTCCGAGGAAGACCCGACCAGACTCGGAACCCCGGTTTACAAGACATTTCGATAATGGTAAAACAAGACCAGCAAAGCCGCCCGGATGTGCCGACAAATCCCGATAGGAGCTGCACATATCTCGTTCTCAGGGCACACCGGATGAGCAAGACGACGGGTTGGCATAGACCCTGGTTGCCCAGGGGGCACCGTACATCGCTCGGTTTGGACCAACACTTAGACAAGCACTGGTCCGGGGGGGAAAATAAAGATGACCCTCGAGAGCGCGACTCCCAAGGGAAAAAGGGCTAGGTGAGGCAAATGGTAAAACCAAGGTTGGGCCTTGCTGGAGGAGTTTTATTCAAAGCGAACTGTCAAGGGGGTCCCATAAATCACCCAACCGCGTAAGGAACGCAAAATCCGGGAACATAACATCGGTATGACGCAAACTAGGGCAGCAAGAGTGGAAAAAAACACCAGGCATAAGGTCGAGTCTTCCACCCTTTACCAAGTATATAGATGCATTAATTAAATAAGAGATATTGTGATATCCCAACATAAATCCTGTCCACCATGGAGAAATCTTCAACTTCACCTGCAACTAGCAACGCTATAAGAGGGGCTGAGCAAAGCGGTAACATAGCCAAGCAACGGTTTGCTAGGAAGGGTGTCAAAGGTTAGAGGTTCATGGCAATTTGGGATGGCTTGATGAGCAAAAGATAGGTAACGCAGCATAGCGATAGAACGAAGCAACTAGCATAGCAATGATAGTAGTGAGATCCAGGGTAGCGGTCATCTTGCCTGAAATCCCGCAAGGAAGAAGAACGAGTCCTTGAAGAAGACGAACGGATGAAGCCGAACCAAGCGTAGACGAACGAATCCTCACGATCGCAACGATACGGGAACTATCAAGAAGAAGCACACAACATGGTAAACACACGACATAAGAACAAGACATGATGCTCAACCAAGCATGATGCATGACAAAGCTACATGAAGCTACTCACGGCAAGAGATGATGCAAACAAGAACAACACATCAAGGCAAGAGTTAAATGAGGCCGGGAACAATATATAACAATTCTGATAAGTCCTCATATGCAAATTTCGAAGTTGGTCCAGATCTGAACAAACATTAAGTTGAAGTTGTTAAACAGCAAGTTAAGATGCACCAAGATGATCTACATGAGATTCTAGTCAAGTTACATATAAAGTTCATTTAGTTCGGAGCTACGGCCTAGAAGATATGAGCAAAACAAGTTAACATTGCATTGATGCAAGATGCATTCACACATCAAGCAAACACACCAAAACAAGGATGCAACATGATAATATGAAGCTACATGCAAATCTAAGCAAGTTTCATATAGAGCACACTCAAAACGGAGCAACGGTTCAACACATACAACCCATAACAGCAACTAGGCATATTGCAAGCATCAAAACAATATGCTACAGCACCTCAACATCATAACAAAAGGCATGGACATGATTTACAGGTAAAGCATTACAAAACATGAACACTGAGCTATCTCCATAAATCACTAGAACATGCTCAAACACACATGGCAAGATTGCAAGTAATAACAATTTCAGACTTTGCAGAAAATAACATCAGGTTGCAATGTTCAGAACTATCAAAAAACATGTTGCAGGAACTTATCATGGCAAACAAAGGCATGGCATGAATCTACTAAATGCATAGATCAAAAGTCCCTTACTGACCATAAGCCAAAAAGGATCAGAAGATATGATGGCACGCATGTAAACATAGCAAGTTATAATACAGATTCAAACATGGCAGGAACAACGATACGAAGGCATGTAGATGAGCTTGTGCAAATCAGTACAGAGCAAAACATGGCATGGCAAGGCAACCAACAGTAAGAAGACATATTTGTGAAGCTGAGCATGGCAAGAGCAAGTTCATAGGGTGCATGGAACACTAGCAACAATCATGGTAATAACTGAAATTAATGTTAATAGGCTGACAGCAACATTATCAAGCAACTTTGGAGCAAGGAAACAACAAGCTACAGCAAGCTATAAATGCAACCAGGGGCATGGATGGTTAGAGGATGACATGTAGAACAAAACATATTTAGTGATCATCTCCAGATTATGCATAGAATGACTTGTAGCAGCAGGTTTACATAGCATCACGAAATAACAGATTCAGCCTAGCAAAACAGCAACAGCAAGTACACTACTTAACAAGCTTGATTCACTCACCACAAGTCATTGCATGACAAGATAAGCATAGCATCAGCAAGAAGACATGTTTATGAAGCTAAGCAAGGCAAGAACAAGTTCATAGCATGCAAGGATCAACTACAACAACCTTGGCAAAATTGAATAACATGTAAACAATCTGCCAGGAAACATTTTGAAGCAAAGGTAAAGCACGAAAATGACATGCTAGACTACTCCATAATTGAAACCAAGGGCATGAATAGATAGAGCATAAACATATATTCAAAACACCCTTACTGAAGTATCTCAAAATATGCATGGATCTCTCTGTAGCATCAAGTTTACATGGCATCAAAATAACAGCAGAACAGGGACTAAAATCAGCAACATCACGAAGCCTAGTTTGCATGATTGTGCTAGTCACCACTTTGATCAAAAAAATACATGGTAAGCACCTCTGTAAAGAAGACATGGCATAGTTCAAAACATATGTAGACATCAACCTCATAGGATGCACACATCAATCATGGCAAAAATGACAAAAGAGCTAGTTCTGTTAACAGACAGCAGACAACATCATGAAGCACTCTTGCAATGATGATTCAGGCATGAAGATGAGCTGAAATGAACATGATGCAATGGAACGAAATGTAGTACTCGTTGAGACGAACAATTTGACATACTACACGCACAAAACGGAGCTACGGATGTAGAGATACGATGCGATGAACATGTCATGATAATGTCAAAATCTCAGGGACAGAAAATCTGGACCTCGACGGGGGTGGTCCAGGTCGGGGGTTAAAGAAGAGGAATAGCAGCGGGCGGCGAGCAGGGACTCTGGCGGGGCTCGGGACGGACGGGAATGGGTAGATCGGGCCCGGGGCAACCGGATCCGGCAGTCGGGGTCGAGGATCCCGCGGCGGATGGCGATGAATGATGAGCTTGGGGCTGTGGGCTCCATGGCCAACGGGAGAAGCTCCTGTCCATGGGAGAGAGAGATGATGCATGAGAGAGAGGAAGGAGAAGGGGAGAAGGAAGAGGGAGGAGCAAGGCGCGAGGCACGGGCCGGGACGGAGGAGGCGACGACGGCTGGGGGCGGCGGCCGGCCGGGGCGGCGACCGACGGCAGTGGAGATCCGCGGCGGCGGCCGGGTCCGGCC
>NC_057804.1:290188225-290204513 GCF_018294505.1 Triticum aestivum | reverse complement strand
GGCGGTGGAGCGCCATGTGGCGGCTCCGGATAGGCGCGGGGAGCGGCAGCGGACATGTCCGGCTCGGGACGGACACGTCCGGCGGCGCGGAGGGACGAAGAAGCTATGGTTTATCCGCGAATTTCGGAGGGGGGACTAATTTATAGATTCTGGGAGCTAGGAGAGTCCAAATGAGGAGCGGTTTTTGCCCACACGATCGTGATCGAACGACCGAGAGCATGGAGGGGAGTTTGATGGGTTTTAGGCCACTTTGGAGGGGTGTTGGGCTGCAAAGAGAAAGTGGGGGTTTCAGGCTACGCGGTTAACCGTTGGAGTACGAAACGACGTCCAAATGGCACGAAACTTGACAGGCGGTCTACCGGTGCTATACCAAGGCCTCTTGGCAAGACTCGGTCCATTCCGAGAAAGTTTAACACCCGCTCACAACGAGAGACAAAAGGGGGACGCCGGAGGGCATAGGAGTGCCGGATTGCAAAATGGACAACGGGGAAAATGCTCGGATGCATGAGACGAACACGTATGCAAAATGAGATGCACACGATGACATGACAAAATGCAACACGCAAGCAAATGACATGGCAACGACGGCGAATAACTGGCAGACACCTGGCGCATCGGATCCGGGGCGTTACACTAGTCCTATCGAAGACTACACTTCTGGCAACCTCCATCTTGCAGCATGTAGAAGAGAGTAGATGGTAAGTTCACCAAGTATCATCGCATAGCATAAGCCTACCCGGCGATCCTCCCCGCGTCGCCCTGTGGGAAAGCGATCACCGGGTTTTCTCTGGAACTTGTTTGGGTGTGTTTTATTAAGTATCTAGTTCTAGTTGTCATAAGGTCAAGGTACAACTCTGGGTCATCCTTTTACCGAGGGACACGGCTATTCGAATAGATAAACTTCCCTGCAGGGGTGCTCCACATTACACAACATGCTCGATCCCTCTGGCCGGGCACACTTTCCTGGGTCATGCCCGGCCTCGGAAGATCAACACGTCGCATCCCTACCGAGGCACAACAGAGAGGTTAGCACGCCGGTCTAAATCCTAAGCACGGGGGGGTCTGGTCCCATCGACCATTGCACACCTGCACGTTGATAATGTGGCCGGTGAACAGACCTAGTATCCCTTATACAAGAGCTGGCGTTCCAGTCCAACCCAGCGCGCGCCGCTTAGTCACTGACGTCAAGAAGGCTTCGGCTGATACCATGATGTCGAGTTCCCATAACTGTTCCCACGTAGTTGGTTAGTGTGTATAGGCTAGTGGCCAGACTCAAATCAAATACCAAGAGCTCGTTAAGTGTGTTATTTTAAAGTAACCATGGACGCCGACTAGGGCCAGGCCCACCTCTCACCTAGGTGGTCTCAACCTGTCGTGTCTCTCTTCCACAAAGATCCACACAGAGGGCCATCGGGACAAATGTCCTTTCAGGCCCCAATCTGTGAATCACTCGCGGGTAATCTACGAGCCGAGCCGACTTTAGTCACCACATGTATCATGTATAATATGTATAGTATATACCCGTGATCACCTCCTGAGTGATCACGGCCCGGTAGTATAGCATGGCAGACGGACAAGAATGTAGGGCCACAGATGATAAATTAGCGTCCTATACTAAGCATTTGGAATTGCAGGTAAGGTATCAACAACTATAGCAACAATGACAGGCTATGCAACATAATAGGATTAACCGAAAACAGTAACATGCTACCCTACTCTAATGGAAGCAGTAGAGGGAAGGAATGGGCGATATCTGGTGATCAAGGGGGGGCTTGCCTGGTTGCTCTGGCAAGGAGGGGTCGTCAACATCGTAGTCGACCGGGGCAGCAGCAGCGTCGGTCTTGTAGTCTACTGGAGAGAAGAGGGGGGAAGAAACAATAAATATAATGAAAATATAAGCATAACAATGCATGACAGGACAATGAGCGGTGTTAGGTGTGCCCTAACGCAGTAGCGGGTGATATGGCGAAGGGGGGAAACATCCGGGAAAGTATTCCCGGTGTTTCGTGTTTTCGAAAAATTGAGCCGGAGGTGAAATGTTGCACGTTCGCTATGAAAGGGACGTGTGGCTGACAAATGAACCGTGTATTCGGATTCATCTCGTCGTTCTGAGCAACTTTCATGTACAAAGTATTTTCATGCAACTTACGGATTATTTTATATTAATTTTTAAAGATTAATTCATTTTCTAATTTTTCTGGATTTAATTTTAATTCGAAATTAGAAATAATAAAATGCTACAGGTACCCAGAGTTGTACCCAACAGAATGCATGTGTGGCTGGCAGGTGGGGTCCGGGGGGTCCAGTCAGCAGTTGACAAGTCAACTGCTGACTAGTCAACGGGGTCAAACAGGACCCACCTGTCATGGACTGGGTCAACCCAGTCAACAGTTTGACTGGTCAATATGGACAGGGGACCCGCATGTCATTCCTATGGTTAACTAGACTTTAAATAAAATAGATTAACTAATAGTGGGGGCCACTATCATTGGCTAGTAGTTAAACTAACTAGTGATTATCCCCTGATCTAAATTCCACGGGCCGGCTAGTGGTGGTTGTGCATACACACGCACACAACTTGTGCTAGGCCACGGCCACGGCCATTAGTAGCGGCTGGAGAAGCAGTAGCTAGTGGCCAAGAGCACCTAGACCAACAGCGGCGGCTTGGCAGTAGAGTATAGCAGTAGTTAGCGGCACAACAAGTAGTTGCGCAGCACCTAAAACAGCAGCACCACAGGAAGCGCTAGAGCAATATTGTCTAGTTCAAAAGATATAAGTGAAGCACATAAAGTATTTTAATAAATCCCGATTCATGCGTGTCTCTCCCAAAAGGTGTGTACAGCAAGGATGATTGTGGTAAACTAAAAAGCAAAGAATCAAATCATACAAGACGCTCCAAGCAAAACACATATCATGTGGTGAATAAAAATATAGCCTCAAGTAAAGTTACCGATAGCCGAAGACGAAAGACGGGATGCCTTCCGGGGCATCCCCAAGCTTAGGTTTTTGTTTGTCCTTAGATTTTTACCTTGGGGTGCCTTGGGCATCCCCAAGCTTAGGCTCTTGCCACTCCTTATTCCAAAATCCATCAAATCTTTACCCAAAACTTGAAAACTTCACAACACAAAACTTCAACAAAAAATCTCATGAGCTCCGTTAGTATAAGAAAATAAACCACCACTTTAAGGTACTGTAATGAACTCATTCTTTATTTATATTGGTGTTAAAACTACGGTATTCCAACTTCTCTATGGTTCATACCCCCCGATACTACCCATAGATTCATCAAAATAAGCAAACAACACACATAAACAGAATCTGTCAAAAAACAGAACAGTCTGTAGCAATATGTAACTTTCGAATACTTCTGTAACTCCAAAAATTATGAACTTAACTGATGGACGTTAGGAATTTGTCTATTAATCATCCGCAAAAATAATCAACCTAAAATCACTCTTCTGTAAAAAATGACAGCTATTCTCGTGAGCGCAGAAGTTTCTGTTTTTTACAGCAATATCGCAAAGACTTCACCCAAGTCTTCCCAAAGGTTCTACATGGCACAAACACTAATAAAACATAAAACAACATCTAAACATAAGCTAGATGAATTATTTATTACTAAACAGGAGCAAAAATCAAAGAACAAAAATAAAATTGGGTTGCCTCCTAACAAGCGCTATCGTTTAACGCCCCTAGCTAGGCATAAAAACAAGAATAGATCTAGGTATTGCCATCTTCGGTAGGCAATCCATAAGTGGTTCTCATAATAGATTCATAAGGAAATTTAATTTTATTCCTAGTAAAGTGTTTCCTTCTTTCATATCAATAATTACACCAATCGTTCTAAGGAAAGGTCTACCAAGAATAATAGGACATGTAGGATTCCAATCTATATCAAGAACAATGAAATCTACGGGCACATAATTCCTATTTGCAACTATAAGAACATCATTAATCCTTCCCATAGTTTTCTTAATGGTGGAATCCACAAGATGCAAATTTAAAGAACAATTATCAAATTCACAGAAACCTAGGACATCACACAAAGTTTTTGGAATCGTGGAAACACTAGCACCCAAATCACACAAAGCATAACATTCATAATCTTTTATCTTGATTTTAATAGTAGGTTCCCACTCATCATAAAGTTTTCTAGGGATAGAAACTTCTAGTTCAAGCTTTTCTTCATAAGGTTGCATCAAAGCATCAACAATATGTTTAGTAAAAGCTTTATTTTGATTATAAGCGTGAGGAGAATTTAACACGGAATGCAACAAGGAAATACAATCGATTAAAGAACAATTATCGTAATTAAATCCTTTGAAATCTGAAATAGTGGGTTCATTGCTATTTAAAGTTTTAACCTCTTCAATCCACTTTTATCAATTTTTGCATCTAGATCTAAAAACTCCAAATCATTGGGATGCCTTTTAATTAAAGTTGACTCATCTCCAGTCCCATATTTATCAAGATTCATATTGGAAAACAAAGATTTAATAGGAGTCACATCAATCACTTTTAGATCTTCATCATTGTTATCATGAAAACTAGAAGAACATGCTTTCACAAACCAATCTTTTTTAGCATGCATCCTAGCGGTTCTTTCTTTGCACTCATCAATGGAAATTCCATGGCTTTGAGAGACTCATTGATATCATGCTTAGGTGGAATAGATCTAAGTTTCAAAGAATCAACATCAAGAGAAATTCTATCCATGTTTCTAGCCAACTCATCAATCTTAAGCAATTTTTTTCAATAAAAGCATTGAAATTCTTTTGCAAACTCATAAATTCTTTAACACTATTCTCAAGATCAGAGGGAATCTTATTAAAATTTCCATAAGAGTTGTTTTAGGAATTACCATAATTATTAGAGGAATTACTAGGAAACGGCCTAGAATTAAAATTTCCTTTATATGCGTTGTTACCAAAATTGTTCCTACCAACAAAATTCACATCCATAGATTCATTATTATTCTCAATCAAAGTCGAAAAACGCATATCATTAGGATCAGAAGAAACACTTTTATTAGCAAACAATTTCATAAGTTCATCCATCTTTCCACTCAAAAGATTAATTTCTTCAATTGCATGAACTTTTTTCCTAGTAGATCTTTCGGTGTGCCATTGAGAATAATTAACCATAATATTATCTAGGAGCTTAGTAGCCTCTCCTAAAGTGATTTCCATAAAAGTGCCTCCCGTGGCCGAATCTAAAAGATTTCTAGAAGCAAAATTCAATCCGGCATAAAATTTTTGTATAATCATCCACAAATTCAAACCTTGTGTAGGGAAATTACGTATCATTAATTTCATCCTCTCCCAAGCTTGTGCAACATGCTCATGATCAAGTTGCTTAAAATTCATAATGTCATTCCTAAGGGAGATGTTCTTAGCGGGAGGAAAATACTTAGAGATAAAAGCATCTTTGCACTTATTCCTTGAATCGATACTATTTTTAGGCAAAGAAGAGAACCAAGTTTTAGCATGATCTCTAAGCAAAAACGGAAATAGCTTCAATTTAACAATATCAATATCTACATCTTTCTTCTTTTGCATATCACACAAATCAATGAAGTTGTTTAGGTGGGTTGCGGCATCTTCACTGGGAAGGCCAAAAAATTGATCTTTGACTACAAAAAAAATACACTTCCGTGATGATACGTGTTTGTCACAGTAGGTCACGTTTTTTTGTCATGCATGTACATCCATGACAAATTTATGACAGAATCAAGATAGTCATACCTGTGCTGTCATAGAAGTGTTCCATGACATTACCAAAATTATCATCATGGAAGTGTCCACTTCCATGACGAGAAATCGCGCGTCACAGAAGTGCTTTCGTCAAGGGTGACCGACACGTGGCATCCACCGTAATGGAACGCCGTTAAGCTATCGGGTCGGGTTTTGGATCCGATAACCCGTTAACAGCCCCGAATGGGGATTTTCCACGTGTAAAATCATCATTGGCTGGAGGAAACACGTGTCGGCTCATCGTTGGGACAGATGTCATCCACTCATTGGACAGAAGGCGCCTATGATATGTCGACATGTGTCACAGCTAAACAGAGGCGCATTCCTGTGAAAAGGCTGGCCCGTTTGACTTGGTCAAAAGGTGGCGGGCCGGCCCATGTAAAGCCTGTTAACGGCATGTTCGCATACAGCCCGCTAACCAAAGGCCCGTTACGCCCTATCCGAATTAGGCCCAGATGACGCCCAATATGATTCCAGCCCATTTTCACTTCTGGCCCATGTATGGCCCATGACGTCTTTCGTCCCATATGAGGCCCTATGTAACTCTTGGCCTATTAACGGCTCGTGGTGAAACTGGCCCGTAATGAACAGTGTATCACTTTACACCCATTAACGGCCCGTGGTGAAACTGGACCGTAATGAGCAGTGTATCACTTTATACCCATTAACGGCCCGTTATTCCATTGGGCCGTTTCCAGCCCATGTTATCTTTCGGCCTTCTCAGAGCCCATTTATTCTTGGGTTCATTTCCAGCATTCGTTTACTTACGCTCTATTACTGTCATTTTCTGCTTGTGGGCCAAATTCAGCCCGTACTTACAGTCGGCCCATTTGTGGTCCGTTAATACGTTGGGCCGTTTTCATAGCGTCATCAAATACGGCCTATTAACGATGGCCCATTATGGTCGGCCCATGAATGGACGATTCCAACTCTAGCCCGTTAATGGCCATAATGCGGTCTGTTTGGCCCATGTTTGGCCAATTGATCATACGGCCCGTATAAGGCCCATTGATGATACGGCCCGCAGAAGGCCCATTGTTTCTATGGCCCATAGGAGGCCCATTGTTTCTACGGCCAGTAGGAGGCCCAGTGTCACTACAGTAAATATTAGCCCATGGTTATTGTGGCCTAGTTTTAAAAAATAGGTTATTGCGGCCACTAGCAAAACATGGAAAAAGAACTACAATGACTACAAGCAAACAAATAAACAAGACAACAAGGAAATAAATAAGCAAGCAACTAACTCTAGGCTATCACGGCTATTACACATATTACATTCACTGGGCATCAAAGTTCGCCACCAATGCAAAGATAGGGAACAAAGCAGCATATCATATACACTGGTTGTCAAAGTTGGCGACCAGCGCAAATAAACGTCGCTGCAAAACAAATCCAGAAATGAAACCACTTCAGAAGATCTCAAGAAACAATATCCTGGGTACCCATAATGCTAGCAAGATGCTTAGCAAGCTTATTAACTTTCTCTTGTTTGGCGCTTAAATCCTCCAGCGCTTGCTGTTGCACCAGAAAATATGCATCTGAATTATGCAGGGACTTCCTCAGTCCTTCAGCTTCCTGTCGCAGCACATATGATCGATGTCTTCCAACTTGAAGTTGAGACTCAAGAAGACGAACTGACTCAGGCAGCGAGTTCGAAGAGCTTGTGCCAGCAGTAGTGGCCAGTAACTCGAACACTACATCAAGACAGGACTTTTGGGTTCCCTCACTATCGTCAAGATAGTTTTTATCAGCTTTCTTGGAGACCAACAGGGATGTCTCACTATCTTGAACCTTATCTGCATTACTTCCTTTACCATTGGATGACGCGGTACTGTTCTCCAATATTTTGTCTGCATTCTAAAAGAGAAACAAGCAGACACATCACATGTTTACCATGTTGTATATGAAACTCATTTTGGTAAATGAGTTCAGTAGTAAAGTGGACAGGATAACAGCATGAAACAAACATATATCTATGTACCACGGTCACTTTATGGTCTATATCATTCTAGTTTTTGTTACCAAATCGAGATAGAGACACAGTTCAAATAATATTTGTTCAAGACAAAGCAGAATAGACAGAATATAAGTGTGGGTAACTATAGGGCAATGACAACACTTGTAATGTGCATGACATGAGAACATAATTGTTTATTCAATTGAAACTGAAATCAACATAGAGCAGGTTACAACAGCAAACCAGTTAAAGAAACAGGTTTAAAACATACCGGTTGCGCCATTGGAGTTTCAATTCCATCCTCAAATTTGAAAATAGTTGGTATGAGTAAATACAGTAATGCAAGAGCAAAGGAGTATGAACCATAGCTATAGAACCTGACCTGAGAACAAATCTTCTTCTCCTTTAAGCATTGAGTTGGGATTCGGAGTGGTGGTCCTCGTGCTTTGGGCACTGCAGTTCCCTTACTAACTGCTCGTGTTTGGGTGCTTTGTGGTGGAGACAGTGTTGTGTCAACTGGAATTGGGTTACCATCTGCCGGGGTTGGGGTTAGAAGGGGTGTAGCTAGTTCTCTGTCCAACTGGGCAGGGGTACAATCTGCGAGAGTCTGGGTTATGTGTGGTGGATCTGGTCCTTGGGCAAGTACAACCGTGGTTCTATCTGCATCAACTGGTAGCACTATCTTTTCTAAAGACCGTGTTGTTACTCCCTTAGATACTGCCATCACGCTCTCCAATTCAAATGGCTGATAAATAAGAAAAGTAATTGAAAGTATAGACATTGTATGATAGACAGGTGCAATGGATAGTGGGGAATAAAAGAGGGCATGAAATAATTCATATTTATGTTGTCTAACCAAACGGGATAGCATGACATAATTTCACATATATGATGGCTAACTAAACAGAATAGCATGACACAATTTCACATTATGATGGCTAACTAAAAAAGATGGAAAGACATGGTTCAAAATATGATACTATGTAAACAGGATGACATGACAAAACTATATAATGTGTTTATTAAATAGGTTGGCATGCCATAATTCACATACATTCACAGATAGAATGCCATAATTCTAAATATGATGACTGTAAACACTAAACAGGATGAGATGATATAACTATATGATGTCTTTATTAAATGGGTTGTCATGCCATAATTCAGATAGATGATGTGTATGTACTATGTAAACATGATGGCATGATATAATTCAAATATATGATTTATATAGTAAGCAAGTAAGAAGATGGCAATCCATATATGATGTAGAAACTAAGCAATGCAAGACAACATGCATGACATGGGTAATATAACCCTGCCAAGTTTGAGCATAGACCTCAAGGGGCAAATAGGACTGGTCATCAGTCTCTCAATCCTCCTCTGAGGAGCTCTCTATAACCAGCAAGATGCCTGCTTCAGCAGGTAGCATTGTCTTCTCTGAATACCTTGTTTTCACTCCAGATACTTCCATCACCGCTTCAAATGGCTGATGCACAGGAAGAGTAGTTGAATATACAAACGTTGTCGACAAATGGAACATGTAATACAAAAAATGATAGCATGATATAATTCACATACATGATGATTGGCTAAACAGCATGGCATTGCATAATTCACATATATAATGCCTTTGCAACAAGATAGCATTGTATAATTCACATATATAATGTCTTACAGCAAGATGGCAATGCATAGTTCACATATATGGTAATTAGACACTAAACAGGTGGCATTCACACAAAGCATGTTTAAACTAATCAAATGACATAGCAATGTGAGACACCATACGCACGATATGAGCAACATAACCCTGCCAAGTTAGAGCATACACCTTGGGGGGGAATAGGAGTGGTCATCTGTCTCTAAATACTCCTCTGAGGAGCTATCCATAACAACCGAGATATGCGCTTCATCAGATAGCATAGTCTGCTCTGAAGACCTTGTTTTCACTCCAGAATTTGCCATCACCGTGTCAAATGGCTGATGCACACGAAGAGCAGTTGAATGTACTAACATTGTTGACAAATGTAATATGTAACGGAAAAAAAGGATGGCCTGATATAATTTACATATAAGATGACTGGCTAAGCAGGATGGCATTGCAAAATTCACATATATGATGCCTGGCTAAACAACATGGCGTTGCATAATTCACATAAACGATGAATAAACTAAATAGATGGCATTCACACAAAGGATGTCTAAACTAAGCAGATGGCATATTTGATGTATAAAGTAAGCAATGCAAGACACCATACGCATGATATAACCAACATCAGCATGCCAAGTTAGAGCAAAGACCTCAGGGGGTAAATAGGAGTTGTCTTCTCCTTCTGAATCCCCCTTAGAACAAATATCTTCCTCTCGATTACAATCCAAAATGCATGGAGGGGGGCTGCCTTTGCGCCTACCATGGAGCGATGTCTGCTTGAAATTTTATTGCCACGCAAGGCTCGTCTCTTCTGCTCTACATGTTCAGTTCCATTGATTATAATAATTGTCATGCATAGGAATAAAACATAGTGAGGTTATGTAAGGAGTGCATGCAGAAATCCAGAGTGATGGTAGCAACATGTGAATAGACCCAAAACCAATAATAGCAGGCAGATAATGGCTTCAGTTAAAAAATACAGATAATGGCTTCTTTACTGTTTGTTTCCCACCCAACATGAAACTCATAGTAGACACCGGAGATTAACCAGATAGTAGATAGATACTATTGATAGCGGCCCCGATATGTACCCCACAACCATTTAAAAACTCAAGTTTGACCATTAGTTTAGAGCTGACTCAGAGTCTAATCGGTGAACAGGACGATAAAGTAGCATGTAATATTAAGCAATGCATAACGTAAGCAGACACGAAAGAGTGCGACCTCTCTTGAGGACCCGTGTAGTCCTCGAGGTCATCTGCTCGGTTGATGATGGTAATGCAGTTTTCATGGCTGCCAGCGGCTGGGAAGAAGATCTGAGACAGCGAAAGACAGTCTGGAGGCCGGATCCCTGTTTTGCTGGACCCTTCTGTCGTTGGAGCAGCTGAGCTGGGGTGGACGACGGCGCAGCAGGAGCGGGAAAAACCACGCAAGGTTTTCTTTGACAACTATCTGTAAGAGAAGTAATTCTGTAAGGGCTCGTTTGAATTGGAGGATTCCAACAATGCAGGGATAGGAAATAGACAGGAATAGGATAGGAATGCACGTGCAAAACAAAGAATTTAAAAACACATGATTTCTGCCAATCTGGGTGTTTGATTCACAACAATTGGAAGATCACAGGATGCAAAGAAGCATGGTGAGATTAAGTCAAACCACAAGAAAATGTACGGTTATAATGCTATCATGCTACTATCTCTTAGTCTTGTGCTTCATGAATAGGAATTTGAAAAGGAGGACAAGTGAAAATTAAAATTCCTACGTTTTTTCTTTCAAGGAGACACAAAAGGAACAAATCCGTGTGCTCAGTGGATAATATATATAACATGTAGAGTAAAAAAGAGATGCAACAAGTGTACAACCTCTTTGGCGAAGCCATGTCGATCTCAGCGTGATTGGGTTGGCCGGTGAGGATGCTCCGGCTGACTTTGCTGCCGGAGGAGGGGAAGAAGATCTTAGGCGTCTGGAGATGGAGCCCGAGGTACTGCTCCGCTGTGATGGAGGGTTTCGTCGTTGGAGCAGCTCCGGTGAGTTGGACGACGCCGAGGCTGAAGCAGGACAAGAGAGACAATGAACAACATTAACCTTAGTGGAATTCTAATAGCATCTCCAATACATGACGTAAAATACATAACCACAAAGTGCTAGATGTAAAATAGATCAGCCGCTCATCTCTGAACTTAACTGTCGAAACTGAACTTAACTGTCGAAACTGAATTTTGCTGTCGAAACTGAACGCACTAGCAAGGTGAGGCTACACGTCGGTCGACTGACTTTTTCATCTCTGGTCAGTCAATTTTGCAGCCGTTGGATACGAAATCAAGGGCATGCGGTTCATCTTCAACCTCCACCCCCCTGAGCCACCACCCACCACCGACCAAACAGCAGCCCCCGCCGCCCGCAGCCGGTGATGCGCTGCCCCGCCCGCCCCAAAAACACTCCCCACCGCCGGTCCGCCAACGCCCCGACCATCCCTCTAGGCCCCCGTGCCGAGCTTTTTCTCCAGCGATCCCCACGCCACCGCCCCACCACCGCCGGCGACCACCGCCCCCATCCTGAACCCTAAGATAGATAGTGGGGTACCTCTCCGGCGAGCCCTCCCTCCCCGCTGCGGTTGGTTCTTCCTTCACCCCGGCGAGCCCACCCCTTGAAAATCGACTGACCCAAAAGTCGATTCAGTCGACTGAAGTGTAGCCAAATCGGAGCAGCATCGCAAGCAAGAGCAAGAGCGAGAGCAGCAACGCGAGAAAGAGCAATAGCAAGAGCAGACCAGGGAGGGGACCAAGACTGTCATGCCCAATATGTGACCCTATCCAAAAGGAACTCGAAGGTCCCACCAAGGATAGACCCGCATATTGAAACACTTTTGCAAGGTGGATATCATTACATTAACATTACATAATAGATGGGGATACATACATAAGGCATACAATGCCACACGAATACATCATCACAATACATAAGAGCATCATCCGACTACGAATGAAACACAAACAGAAACTCAAACGACATCCACCCTGCTAGCCCAGGCTGCCGACCTGGAACCTATCCCCTGATCGAAGAGGAAGCAGAAGAAGAACTCCAAACAAGCAAGCATCGCTCTCGCGTCATGATCATCACAAAACTTGTACCTGCAACTATTGTTGTAGTAATCTATGAGCCACGAGGACTCAGCAATCCCATTACCATGGGTATCAAGACTAGCAAAGCTTAATGGGAAAGGAAGGGGTAAAGTGGTGACGTTGCAGCAGCGACTAAGGATATATGGTGGCTAACATACGCAAATAAGAACGAGAAGAGAGCAAATGGGACGGTCGTGAAGCTAGCAATGATCAAGAAGTTATCCTGAACTCCTACTTACGTCAAACATAACCCAAAGACCGTGTTCACTTCCCGGACTCCGCCAAAAAGAGACCATCACGGCTACACACATGGTTGATGCGTTTTAATTCATATCTGGTGTCAAGTTATCTACAACCGGACAAAACAAATTCCCATCTGCCTATAACCGCAGGCACGGCTTTCGAAAGTTTATACCCTACAGGGGTGTCCCAACTTAGCCCATGATAAGCTCTCGCGATCAACGAAGGATATACCTTCTCCCAGGAAGACCCGATCAGACTCGGAATCCCGGTTTACAAGACATTTCGACAATGGTAAAACAAGACCAGCAAGACCGCCCGATGCGCTGACAATCCCGATAGGAGCTGCACATATCTTGTTCTCAGGGCAACACCGGATGAGCAATCCGTACAACTAAAACCAGACCTCAAGTTTCCCTGAGGGGGCGCTGCAAAGGGCTCTAGTTCGGACCAATACTTAGACAAGCACTGGCCCGGGGGGGGCTATAATAAAGGTGAACCTTGAGAGAGCGACTCCCAAGGGAAAAGTAGGTGGTGGTGAGGCAAATAGTAAAACCAATGTTGGGCCTTGCTGGAGGAGTTTTATTCAAAGCGAACTGTCAAGGAGGTCCCATAAATGACCCAACCGCGTAAGGAACACCAAATCCGGGAACATAACACTGGTATGACAGAAACTAGGGCGGCAAGAGTGGAACAAATCACCAGACATAAGGCCGAGTCTTCCACCCTTTACCAAGTATATTAATGCATTAATAATATAAGAGATATTGTGATATCCCAACCAAAATCCTGTTCACCATGGAGCAATCTTCAACTTCACCTGCAACTAGCAACGCTATAAGAGGGCTGAGCAAAGCGGTAACATAGCCAAGCAACGGTTTGCTAGGAAGGTGTCAAAGGTTAGAGGTTCATGGAAATACGGGAGGCTTGATAAACAGGTGATAGGTAGCGCAGCAAAGCGATAGAACGAAGCAACTAGCATTGCAATGATAGTAGTAAGATCCAGGGTAGCGGTCATCTTGCCTGTAATCCCGCAAGGTAGAAGAACGAGTCCATGAAGAAGATGAAGCCACGAAGACGAACCAAGCGTAGACGAACGAATCCTCACGACCGCAACGAAACAGGAACTATCGAGAAGAAACACACAACATAGTAAACACACCACACATGAACATGATATGATGCACAACAAGCATGATGCATGACAAATCTAGATGAGGCAACTCATGGCAACAGATGATGCAAACAAGAGCAACACATCAAGGCAAGTTTAAATGTGGCCGGGAACAACATATAACAATTCCGGTAAGTCCTCATATGCAAATTTCGAAATTGGTCCAGATCTGAATAAACATTATGTTCAAGTTGTTAAACAGCAAGTTAAAATGCACAAAGATGATCTACACAAGATTCTAGTCAAGTTACATATAAAGTTCATTTAGTTTGGAGCTACAGCCTAGAAGATATGAGCAGAACAAGTTAAACATGGCATTGATGCAAAATGCATACAAACATCAAGAAAACAAGTCAAAACATGAATGCAACATGATAATATAAAGCTACATGCAAAATCAAGCAAGTTTCATATAGAGCACACTCAAAACGGAGCAACGGTTCAACACACACTCTATACAAGTTATAGCAACAATCTGTCCAAAATAGCAACTAGGCATATTGCAAGCACCAAAACAACATGCTACAGGACCTCAACAAGAAAACAAAAGGCATGGTCATGATGTACAGGTAAAGCATAACAAAACATGAACACTGAGCTATCTCCAGAAATCACTAGAACATGCTCAAACACACATGGCAAGATTGCAAATAATATCAGTTTCAGACTTTGCAGAAATTAACATCAGGTTGCAATGTTTAGAGCTATCAAACAACATGTTACAGGAACATATCATGGCAAACAAAGGAATGGCATGAATCTACTAAATGCATAGATCAAAAGTCTCTTACTGACCATGGGCCAAAAAGGACCAGAAAATATGATGGCACCCACGTAAACATAGCAAGTTATATTACAGATTCAAACATGGCAGGAACAACGATACGAAGGCATGTAGATGAGCTTGTGCAACTCACTACAGAGCAAAACATGGCATGGCAAGGCAACCAACAGGAAGAAGGCATGTTTATGAAGCTAAGCATGGCAAGAGCAAGTTCATAGGATGCATGTATCACTAACAACAATCATGATAACAACTGAACTTAATGTTAATAGGCTGACAGCAACATTATTAAGCAACGTTGGAGCAACATATGAACAAGCTACAGCAAGCTATAACTGCATCCAGGGGCAGGAATGGATAGAGCATGACATGTAGAACAAAACATATTTAGTGAACATCTCCAGATTATGTATAGAATGACTTGTAGCAGCAAGTTTACATAGCATCACGAAATAACAGATTCAGCCTAGCAAAACAGTAACATCAAGTACCCTACTTAACAAGCTCGATTCACTCACCACAAGACATTGCAAGACAAGATAAGCATAGAATCATCAAGAAGACATGTTTATGAAACAAACCAGGGCAAGAACAAATTCATGTCATGCAAGGATCAACTACAACAACCTTGGCAAAATTGAATAACATGTAAACAATCTGCCCGGAAACATTTTGAAGCAAAAGTAGAGCATGAAAATGACATGCTAGACTACTCCATAATTGAAAAAAGGGGAATGAATGGATAGAGGAGAACCATATATTCAAAACATCCTTACTAAAGTATCTCAAAATAAGGATGGATCTCTCTGTAGCAATATGTTTACATGGCATCAAAATAACAGCAGAACAGGGACTAAAATCAGCAACATCACGAAGCCTAGTTTACATGCTTGTGCTAGTCACCATATTGATCACAAAAATACATGGTAAGCACCTCTGTAAAGAAGACATGGCATAGATCAAAACACATGTAGACATCAAGCTCATAGGATGCACACATCAAACATGGCAAAAATGACAAATGAGCAAGTTCTGTTAACAGACAGCAGACAACATCATGAAGCACTCTTTCAACGATGATTCAGGCATCAAGATGAACTCAAATGAACATGATGCAATGGAATGAAATGAAATACTCATTGAGGCGAACAATCTGACATATTACACACACGAAATGGAGCTACGGATGCGGAGATATGATGCGATGAACATGGCATGATTATGCAAAAATATTCGGGACTTAGTGGATTTTCGGGGTCAACCTCGGGTTCGCACGGAAATCGAAGCAGGGCCGGAGTTCGCCGGAGATGTGTCCGGAGAGGAGGGAGATGGCGGCCGGCGTGGTCGGGGAGGACGCCAGCGGGGTCGAGGGAGCTCGAGGGGGCCGGATCTGGCCGACCGGCAAGGTCCTCCGGCCGGGATCCGGCGGATCCGGGCGCGGCGGCGCGGTCGGAGCAGTGGGGCAGCAGAGATCTGGCAAGGGGCAGCGACGCCGGAGGACGGCGAGCAGGCGGCGGGGCGGCGAGTTCGGCAGGGAGCCGAGGCGAGGCGCGGGGTCGCGGCGCTCCGACTGGGGCCGGCGGGAGGCGAGGCGCGGAGGCCGC
>NC_057804.1:290171316-290187802 GCF_018294505.1 Triticum aestivum | reverse complement strand
CACGGGGCGAAGCACGGCGCGCTCCGGGCGGCGCGCGCGGCGGCGAGGAGCACGTCGCCGGCGGCGGCGGGGCGGCGCCGGAGTCGGGGGCGCACGGGAGGCGCGCGACGGCGCTGGCAGAGGACGCGCGGGCTGGGCGGCGGCGCCAGATGGGCTTGCGCGGGTCCGAACCGGGCCCGGCGGGCCGCGGCGGCGCACGGGACGGGAGCTGGCAGCGCGGGACACGTGTCGCAATCTGATTGGCGTGGGCGGCGGTGGCGGACGTGTCCGGCTGCGGCCGGACGTGTCCGGTGCGGTGGGAGGAGAATTTTTAGAGTTAGGGCTGCGATTTGGACGGGGGAGGCATATTTATAGGTAGAGGGAGCTAGGAGAGTCCAAATGAGGAGTGGTTTTCGCCCACACGATCGTGATCGAACGACCGAGAGCATAGAGGGGAGTTTGCTGTGTTTTGGGCCACTTTGGAAGGGTGTTGGGCTGCAAGAGAAAAGGGGGGTTTCGGGCTGCGCGGTTAACCGTTGGAGTATCAAACGACCTCCAAATGGCACAAAACTTGACAGGCGGTCTACCGGTGCTATACCAAGGCCGCTTGGCAAGACTCGGTCCATTCCGAGAACGTTTAACACCCGCTCACAACAAGAGACAAAAGGGGGACGCCGGAGGGCATAGGAGTGCCGGATTGCAAAATGGACAATGGGGAAAATGCTCGGATGCATGAGACGAACACGTATGCAAAATGAGATGCACATGATCACATGACAAAATGCAACACGCAAGCAAATGACATGGCAACGACGGCGAATAACTGGCAAACACCTGGTGCATCGGATCCGGGGCGTTACACTAGTCCTATCGAAGACTACCCTTCTGGCAACCTCCATCTTGCAGCATGTAGAAGAGAGTAGATGGTAAGTTCACCAAGTATCATCGCATAGCATAAGCCTACCCAGCGATCCTCCCCGCGTCGCCCTGTGGGAAAGCGATCACCGGGTTTTCTCTGGAACTTGTTTGGGTGTGTTTTATTAAGTATCTAGTTCTAGTTGTCATAAGGTCAAGGTACAACTCTGGGTCATCCTTTTACCGAGGGACACGACTATTCGAATAGGTAAACTTCCCTGCAGGGGTGCTCCACATTACACAACATGCTCGATCCCTCTGGCCGGGCACACTTTCCTGGGTCATGCCCGGCCTCGGAAGATCAACACGTCGCATCCCTACCTAGGCACAACAGAGAGGTTAGCACACCGGTCTAAATCCTAAGCACGGGGGGGGTCTGGTCCCATCGACCATTGCACACCTGCACGTTGATAATGTGGCCGGTGAACAGACCTAGTCTCCCTTATACAAGAGCTGGCGTTCCAGTCCAACCCAGTGCGCGCCGCTCAGTCACTGACGTCAAGAAGGCCTCGGTATACCATGATGTCGAGTGCCCATAACTGTTCCCATGTAGTTGGTTAGTGTGTATAGGCTAGTGGCCAGACTCAAATCAAATACCAAGAGCTCGTTAAGTGTGTTATTTTAAAGTAACCATGGACGCCGACTAGGGCCAGGCCCACCTCTCACCTAGGTGGTCTCAACCTGCCGTGTCGCTCTTCCACAAAGATCCACACAGAGGGCCATCGGGACAAATGTCCTTTCAGCCCCCAATCTGTGAATCACTCGCGGGTACTCTACGAGCCGAGCCGACTTTAGTCACCACATGTATCATGTATAGTATGTATAGTATATACCCGTGATCACCTCCTGAGTGATCACGGCCCGGTAGTATAGCATGGCAGACGGACAAGAATGTAGGGCCACAGATGATAAATTAGCATCCTATACTAAGCATTTGGAATTGCAGGTAAGGTATCAACAACTGTAGCAACAATGACAGGCTATGCAACATAATAGGATTAACCAAAAACAGTAACATGCTACCCTACTCTAATGGAAGCAGTAGAGGGAAGGAATGGGCGATATCTGGTGATCAAGGGGGGGCTTGCCTGGTTGCTCTGGCAAGGAGGGGTCGTCAACATCGTAGTCGACCGGGGCAGCAGCAGCGTCGGTCTTGTAGTCTACTGGAGAGAAGAGGGGGGAAGAAACAATAAATATAATGAAAATATAAGCATAACAATGCATGATAGGACAATGAGCGGTGTTAGGTGTGCCCTAACGCAGTAGCGGGTGATATGGCGAAGGGGGGAAACATCCGGGAAAGTATTCCCGGTGTTTCGTGTTTTCGAAAAATTGAGCCGGAGGTGAAATGTTGCACGTTCACTATGCTAGGGATGTGTGGCTGACAAATGAACCGTGTATTCGGATTCATCTCGTCGTTCTGAGCAACTTTCATGTACAAAGTATTTTCATCCAACTTACGGATTATTTTATATTAATTTTTAAAGATTAATTCATTTTCTAATTTTTCTGGATTTAATTTTAATTCGAAATTAGAAATAATAAAATGCTACAGGTACCCAGAGTTGTACCCAACAGAATGCATGTGTGGCTGGCAGGTGGGGTCCGGGGGGTCCAGTCAGCAGTTGACAAGTCAACTGCTGACTAGTCAACGGGGTCAAACAGGACCCACCTGTCATGGACTGGGTCAACCCAGTCAACAGTTTGACTGGTCAATATGGACAGGGGACCCGCATGTCATTCCTATGGTTAACTAGACTTTAAATAAAATAGATTAACTAATAGTGGGGGCCACTGTCATTGGCTAGTAGTTAAACTAACTAGTGATTATCCCCTAATCTAAATTCCACGGGCCGGCTAGTGGTGGTTGTGCATACACACGCACACAACTTGTGCTAGGCCACGGCCACGGCCATTAGTAGCGGCTGGAGCAGCAGTAGCTAGTGCCCAAGAGCACCTAGACCAACAGCGGCGGCTTGGTAGCAGAGTATAGCAGTAGTTAGCGGCACAACAAGTAGTTGCGCAGCACCTAAAACAGCAGCACCACAGGAAGCGCTAGAGCAATATTGTCTAGCTCAAAAGATATAAGTGAAGCACATAAAGTATTTTAATAAATCCTGATTCATGCGTGTCTCTCCCAAAAGGTGTGTACAGCAAGGATGATTGTGGTAAACTAAAAAGCAAAGAATCAAATCATACAAGACGCTCCAAGCAAAACACATATCATGTGGTGAATAAAAATATAGCCTCAAGTAAAGTTACCGATAGCCGAAGACGAAAGACGGGATGCCTTCCGGGGCATCCCCAAGCTTAGGTTTTTGTTTGTCCTTAGATTTTTACCTTGGGGTGCCTTGGGCATCCCCAAGCTTAGGCTCTTGCCACTCCTTATTCCAAAATCCATCAAATCTTTACCCAAAACTTGAAAACTTCACAACACAAAACTTCAACAAAAAATCTCATGAGCTCCGTTAGTATAAGAAAATAAACCACCACTTTAAGGTACTGTAATGAACTCATTCTTTATTTATATTGGTGTTAAACCTACGGTATTCCAACTTCTCTATGGTTCATACCCCCCGATACTACCCATAGATTCATCAAAATAAGCAAACAACACACATAAACAGAATCTGTCAAAAAACAGAACAGTCTGTAGCAATATGTAACTTTCGAATACTTCTGTAACTCCAAAAATTATGAACTTAACTGATGGACGTTAGGAATTTGTCTATTAATCATCCGCAAAAATAATCAACCTAAAATCACTCTTCTGTAAAAAATGACAGCTATTCTCGTGAGCGCAAAAGTTTCTGTTTTTTACAGCAATATCGCAAAGACTTCACCCAAGTCTTCCCAAAGGTTCTACATGGCACAAACACTAATAAAACATAAAACAACATCTAAACATAAGCTAGATGAATTATTTATTACTAAACAGGAGCAAAAATCAAAGAATAAAAATAAAATTGGGTTGCCTCCTAACAAGCGCTATCGTTTAACGCCCCTAGCTAGGCATTAAAACAAGAATAGATCTAGGTATTGCCATCTTCGGTAGGCAATCCATAAGTGGATCTCATAATAGATTCATAAGGAAATTTAATTTTATTCCTAGTAAAGTGTTTCCTTCTTTCATATCAATAATTGCACCAATCGTTCTAAGGAAAGGTCTACCAAGAATAATAGGACATGTAGGATTCCAATCTATATCAAGAACAATGAAATCTACGGGCACATAATTCCTATTTGCAACTATAAGAACATCATTAATCCTTCCCATAGTTTTCTTAATGGTGGAATCCACAAGATGCAAATTTAAAGAACAATTATCAAATTCACAGAAACCTAGCACATCACACAAAGTTTTTGGAATCGTGGAAACACTAGCACCCAAATCACACAAAGCATAACATTCATAATCTTTTATCTTGATTTTAATAGTAGGTTCCCACTCATCATAAAGTTTTCTAGGGATAGAAACTTCTAGTTCAAGCTTTTCTTCATAAGGTTGCATCAAAGCATCAACAATATGTTTAGTAAAAGCTTTATTTTGATTATAAGCGTGAGGAGAATTTAACACGGAATGCAACAAGGAAATACAATCGATTAAAGAACAATTATCGTAATTAAATCCTTTGAAATCTGAAATAGTGGGTTCATTGCTATTTAAAGTTTTAACCTCTTCAATCCCACTTTTATCAATTTTTGCATCTAGATCTAAAAACTCCAAATCATTGGGATGCCTTTTAACTAAAGTTGACTCATCTCCAGTCCCATATTTATCAAGATTCATATTGGAAAACAAAGATTTAATAGGAGTCACATCAATCACTTTTAGATCTTCATCATTGTTATCATGAAAACTAGAAGAACATGCTTTCACAAACCAATCTTTTTTAGCATGCATCCTAGCGGTTCTTTCTTTGCACTCATCAATGGCAATTCCATGGCTTTGAGAGACTCATTGATATCATGCTTAGGTGGAATAGATCTAAGTTTCAAAGAATCAACATCAAGAGAAATTCTATCCACGTTTCTAGCCAACTCATCAATCTTAAGCAATTTTTTTCAATAAAAGCACTGAAATTCTTTTGCAAACTCATAAATTCTTTAACACTATTCTCAAGATCAGAGGGAATCTTATTAAAATTTCCATAAGAGTTGTTTTAGGAATTACCATAATTATTAGAGGAATTACTAGGAAACGGCCTAGAATTAAAATTTCCTTTATATGCGTTGTTACCAAAATTGTTCCTACCAACAAAATTCACATCCATAGATTCATTATTATTCTCAATCAAAGTCGAAAAAGGCATATCATTAGGATCAGAAGAAACACTTTTATTAGCAAACAATTTCATAAGTTCATCCATCTTTCCACTCAAAAGATTAATTTCTTCAATTACATGAACTTTTTTCCTAGTAGATCTTTCGGTGTGCCATTGAGAATAATTAACCATAATATTATCTAGGAGCTTAGTAGCCTCTCCTAAAGTGATTTTCATAAAAGTGCCTCCCGTGGCCGAATCTAAAAGATTTCTAGAAGCAAAATTCAATCCAGCATAAAATTTTTGTATAATCATCCACAAATTCAAACCTTGTGTAGGGCAATTACGTATCATTAATTTCATCCTCTCCCAAGCTTGTGCAACATGCTCATGATCAAGTTGCTTAAAATTCATAATGTCATTCCTAAGGGAGATGTTCTTAGCGGGAGGAAAATACTTAGAGATAAAAGCATCTTTGCACTTATTCCTTGAATCGATACTATTTTTAGGCAAAGAAGAGAACCAAGTTTTAGCATGATCTCTAAGCAAAAACGGAAATAGCTTCAATTTAACAATATCAATATCTACATCTTTCTTCTTTTGCATATCACACAAATCAATGAAGTTGTTTAGGTGGGTTGCGGCATCTTCACTGGGAAGGCCAAAAAATTGATCTTTGACTACAAAAAAAATACACTTCCGTGATGATACGTGTTTGTCACAGTAGGTCACGTTTTTTTGTCATGCATGTACATCCATGACAAATTTATGACAGAATCAAGATAGTCATACCTGTGCTGTCATAGAAGTGTTCCATGACATTACCAAAATTATCATCATGGAAGTGTCCACTTCCATGACAATCGCGCGTCACAGAAGTGCTTTCGTCAAGGGTGACCGACACGTGGCATCCACCGTAATGGAACGCCGTTAAGCTATCGGGTCGGGTTTTGGATCCGATAACCCGTTAACAGCCCCGAATGGGGATTTTCCATGTGTAAAATCATCATTGGCTGGAGGAAACACGTGTCGGCTCATCGTTGGGACAGATGTCATCCACTCATTGGACAGAAGGCGCCTATGATACGTCGACATGTGGCACAGCTAAACAGAGGCGCATTCCTTTGAAAGGGCCGGCCCGTTTGACTTGGTCAAAAGGTGGCGGGCCGGCCCATGTAAAGCCTGTTAACGGCCTGTTCGCATACAGCCCGCTAACCCAAGGCCCGTTACGCCCTATCCGAATTAGGCCCAGATGACGCCCAATAGGATTCCAGCCCATTTTCACTTCTGGCCCATGTATGGCCCATGACGTCTTTCGTCCCATATGAGGCCCTATGTAACTCTTGGCCTATTAACGGCTCGTGGTGAAACTGGCCCGTAATGAACAGTGTATCACTTTACACCCATTAACGGCCTGTGGTGAAACTGGACCGTAATGAACAGTGTATCACTTTATACCCATTAACGGCCCGTTATTCCGTTGGGCCGTTTCCAGCCCATGTTATCTTTCGGCCTTATCAGAGCCCATTTATTCTTGGGCTCATTTCCAGCATTCGTTTACTTACGCTCTGTTACTGTCATTTTCTGCTTGTGGGCCAAATTCAGCCCGTACTTACACTCGGCCCATTTGTGGTCCGTTAATACGTTGGGCCGTTTTCATAGCGTCATCAAATACGGCCTATTAACGATGGCCCATTATGGTCGGCCCATGAACGGACAATTCCAACTCTAGCCCGTTAATGGCCATAATGCGATCTGTTTGGCCCATGTTTGGCCAATCGATCATACGGCCCGTATAAGGCCCATTGATGATACGGCCCGCAGAAGGCCCATTGTTTCTATGGCCCATAGGAGGCCCATTGTTTCTACGGCCAGTAGGAGGCCCAGTGTCACTACAGTAAATATTAGCCCATGGTTATTGTGGCCTAGTTTTAAAAAATAGGTTATTGCGGCCACTAGCAAAACATGGAAAAAGAACTGCAATGACTACAAGAAAACAAATAAACAAGACAACAAGGAAATAAATAAGCAAGCAACTAACTCTAGGCTATCACGACTATTACACATATTACATTCACTGGGCATCAAAGTTCGCCACCAATGCAAAGATAGGGAACAAAGCAGCATATCATATAAACTGGTTGTCAAAGTTGGCGACCAGCACAAATAAACGCCGCTGCAAAACAAATCCAGAACTGAAACCACTTCAGAAGATCTCAAGAAACAATATCCTGGGTACCCATAATGCTAGGAAGATGCTTAGCAAGCTTATTAACTTTCTCTTGTTTGGCGCTTAAATCCTCCAGCGCTTGCTGTTGCACCAGAAAATATGCATCTGAATTATGCAGGGACTTCCTCAGTCCTTCAGCTTCCTGTCGCAGCACATATGATCGATGTCTTTCAACTTGAAGTTGAGACTCAAGAAGACGAACTGATTCAGGCAGCGAGTTCGAAGAGCTTGTGCCAGCAGTAGTGGCCAGTAACTCGAACACTACATCAAGACAGGACTTTTGGGTTCCCTCACTATCGTCAAGATAGTTTTTATCAGCTTTCTTGGAGACCAATAGGGATGTCTCACTATCTTGAACCTTATCTGCATTACTTCCTTTACCATTGGATGACGTGGTACTGTTCTCCAATATTTTGTCCGCATTCTAAAAGAGAAACAAGCAGACACATCACATGTTTACCATGTTGTATATGAAACTCATTTTCGTAAATGAGTTCAGTAGTAAAGTGGACAGGATAACAGCAGGAAACAAACATATATCTATGTACCATGGTCACTTTATGTTCTATATCATTCTAGTTTTTGTTGCCAAATCGAGATAGAGACACAGTTCAAATAATATTTGTTCAAGACAAAGCAGAATAGACAGAATATAAGTGTGGGTAACTATAGGGCAATGACAACACTTGTAATGTGCATGACATGAGAACATAATTGTTTATTCAATTGAAACTGAAATCAACATAGAGCAGGTTACAACAGCAAACCAGTTAAAGAAACAGGTTTAAAACATACCTGTTGCGCCATTGGAGTTTCAATTCCATCCTCAAATTTGAAAATAGTTGGTATGAGTAAATACAGTAATGCAAGAGCAAAGGAGTATGGACCATAGCTACAGAACCTGACCTGAGAACAAATCTTCTTCTCCTTTAAGCATTGAGTTGGGATTCGGAGTGGTGGTCCTCATGCTTTGGGCACTGCAGTTCCCTTACTAACTGCTTGTGTTTGGGTGCTTTGTGGTGGAGACGGTGTTGTGTCAACTGGAACTGGGTTACTATCTGCCGGGGTTGGGGTTAGAAGGGGTGTAGCTGGTTCTCTGTCCAACTGGGTAGGGGTACAATCTGCGAGAGTCTGGGTTATGTGTGGTGGATCTGGTCCTTGGGCAAGTACAACCGTGGTTCTATCTGCATCAACTGGTAGCACTATCTTTTCTGAAGACCGTGTTGTTACTCCCTTAGATACTGCCATCACGCTCTCCAATTCAAATGGCTGATAAATAAGAAAAGTAATTGAAAGTATAGACATTGTATGATAGACAGGTGCAATGGATAGTGGGGAATAAAAGAGGGCATGAAATAATTCATATTTATGTTGTCTAACCAAACAGGATAGCATGACATAATTTCACATATATGATGGCTAACTAAACAGAATAGCATGACACAATTTCACATTATGATGGCTAACTAAAAAAGATGGAAAGACATAGTTCAAAATATGATACTATGTAAACAGGATGACATGACAAAACTATATAATGTGTTTATTAAATAGGTTGGCATGCCATAATTCACATACATTCACGAATAGAATGCCATAATTCTAAATATGATGACTATAAACACTAAATAGGATGAGATGATATAACTATATGATGTCTTTATTAAATGGGTTGTCATGCCATAATTCAGATAGATGATGTGTATGTACTATGTAAACATGATGGCATGATATAATTCAAATATATGATTTATATAGTAAGCAAGTAAGAAGATGGCAATCCATATATGATGTAAAAACTAAGCAATGCAAGACAACATGCATGACATGGGTAATATAACCCTGCCAAGTTTGAGCATAGACCTCAAGGGGCAAATAGGACTGGTCATCAGTCTCTGAATCCTCCTCTGAGGAGCTCTCTATAACCAGCAAGATGCCTGCTTCAGCAGGTAGCATTGTCTGCTCTGAATATCTTGTTTTCACTCCAGATACTTCCATCACCGCTTCAAATGGCTGATGCACAGGAAGAGTAGTTGAATATACAAACGTTGTCGACAAATGGAACATGTAATACAAAAAATGATAGCATGATATAATTCACATACATGATGATTGGCTAAACAGCATGGCATTGCATAATTCACATATATAATGCCTTTGCAACAAGATAGCATTGTATAATTCACATATATAATGTCTTGCAGCAAGATGGCAATGCATAGTTCACATATATGGTAATTAGACACTAAACAGGTGGCATTCACACAAAGCATGTCTAAACTAATCAAATGACATAGCAATGTGAGACACCATACGAACGATATGAGCAACATAACCCTGCCATGTTAGAGCATACACCTTGGGGGGGGGAATAGGACTGGTCATCTGTCTCTAAATACTCCTCTGAGGAGCTATCCGTAACAACCGAGATATGCGCTTCGTCAGATAGCATAGTCTGCTCTGAAGACCTTGTTTTCACTCCAGAATTTGCCATCACCGTGTCAAATGGCTGATGCACACGAAGAGCAGTTGAATGTACTAAATTGTTGACAAATGTAATATGTAATGGAAAAAAAGGATGGCCTGATATAATTTACATATAAGATGACTGGCTAAGCAGGATGGCATTGCAAAATTCACATATATGATGCCTGGCTAAACAAGATGGCGTTGCATAATTCACATCAACGATGAATAAACTAAATAGATGGCATTCACACAAAGGATGTCTAAACTAAGCAGATGGCATATTTGATGTATAAAGTAAGCAATGCAAGACACCATATGCATGATATAACCAACATCAACATGCCAAGTTAGAGAAAAGACCTCAGGGGTAAATAGGAGTTGTCTTCTCCTTCTGAATCCCCCTCAGAACAGATATCTTCCTCTCGATTATAATCCAAAATGCATGGAGGGGGGCTGCCTTTGCGCCTACCATGGAGCGATGTCTGCATGAAATTTTATTGCCACGCAAGGCTCGTCTCTTCTGCTCTACATGTTCAGTTCCATTGATTATAATAATTGTCATGCATAGGAATAAAACATAGTGAGGTTATGTAAGGAGTGCATGCAGAAATCCAGAGTGATGGTAGCAACATGTGAATAGACCCAAAACCAATAATAGCAGGCAGATAATGGCTTCAGTTAAAAAATACAGATAATGGCTTCTTTACTGTTTGTTTCCCACCCAACATGAAACTCATAGTAGACACCGGAGATTAACCAGATAGTAGATAGATACTATTGATAGCGGCCCCGATATGTACCCCACAACCATTTAAAAACTCAAGTTTGACCATTAGTTTAGAGCTGACTCAGAGTCTAATCGGTGAACAGGACGATAAAGTAGCATGTAATATTAAGCAATGCATAACGTAAGCAGACACGAAAGAGTGCGACCTCTCTTGAGGACCCGTGTAGTCCTCGAGGTCATCTGCTCGGTTGATGATGGTAATGCAGTTTTCATGGCTGCCAGCGGCTGGGAAGAAGATCTGAGACAGCGAAAGACAGTCTGGAGGCCGGATCCCTGTTTTGCTGGACCCTTCTGTCGTTGGAGCAGCTGAGCTGGGGTGGACGACGGCGCAGCAGGAGCGGGAAAAACCACGCAAGGTTTTCTTTGACAACTATCTGTAAGAGAAGTAATTCTGTAAGGGCTCGTTTGAATTGGAGGATTCCAACAATGCAGGGATAGGAAATAGACAGGAATAGGATAGGAATGCACGTGCAAAACAAAGAATTTAAAAACACATGATTTCTGCCAATCTGGGTGTTTGATTCACAACAATTGGAAGATCACAGGATGCAAAGAAGCATGGTGAGATTAAGTCAAACCACAAGAAAATGTACGGTTATAATGCTATCATGCTACTATCTCTTAGTCTTGTGCTTCATGAATAGGAATTTGAAAAGGAGGACAAGTGAAAATTAAAATTCCTACGTTTTTTCTTTCAAGGAGACACAAAAGGAACAAATCCGTGTGCTCAGTGGATAATATATATAACATGTAGAGTAAAAAAGAGATGCAACAAGTGTACAACCTCTTTGGCGAAGCCATGTCGATCTCAGCGTGATTGGGTTGGCCGGTGAGGATGCTCCGGCTGACTTTGCTGCCGGAGGAGAGGAAGAAGATCTTAGGCGTCTGGAGATGGAGCCCGAGGTACTGCTCCGCTATGATGGAGGGTTTCGTCGTTGGAGCAGCTCCGGTGAGTTGGACGACGCCGAGGCTGAAGCAGGACAAGAGAGACAATGAACAACATTAACCTTAGTGGAATTCTAATAGCATCTCCAATACATGACGTAAAATACATAACCACAAAGTGCTAGATGTAAAATAGATCAGCCGCTCATCTCTGAACTTAACTGTCGAAACTGAACTTAACTGTCGAAACTGAATTTTGCTGTCGAAACTGAACGCACTAGCAAGGTGAGGCTACACGTCGGTCGACTGACTTTTTCATCTCTGGTCAGTCAATTTTGCAGCCGTTGGATACGAAATCAAGGGCATGCGGTTCATCTTCAACCTCCACCCCCCTGAGCCACCAGCCACCACCGACCAAACAGCAGCCCCCGCCGCCCGCGGCCGGTGATGTGCTGCCCCGCCCGCCCGAAAAACACTCCCCACCGCCGGTCGGCCAACGCCCCGACCATCCCTCTAGGCCCCCGTGCCGAGCTTTTTCTCCAGCGATCCCCACGCCACCGCCCCGCCACCGCCGGCGACCACCGCCCCCATCCTGAACCCTAAGATAGATAGTGGGGTACCTCTCCGGCGAGCCCTCCCTCCCCGCTGCGGTTGGTTCTTCCTTCACCCCGGCGAGCCCACCCCTTGAAAATCGACTGACCCAAAAGTCGATTCAGTCGACTGAAGTGTAGCCAAATCGGAGCAGCATCGCAAGCAAGAGCAAGAGCGAGAGCAGCAGCGCGAGAAAGAGCAATAGCAAGAGCAGACCAGGGAGGGGACCAAGACTGTCACGCCCAATATGCGACCCTATCCAAAAGGAACTCGAAGGTCCCACCAAGGATAGACCCGCATATTGAAACACTTTTGCAAGGTGGATATCATTACATCAACATTACATAATAGATGGGGATACATACATAAAGCATACAATGCCACACGAATACATCATCACAATACATAAGAGCATCATCCGACTACGAATGAAACACAAACAGAAACTCAAACGACATCCACCCTGCTAGCCCAGGCTGCCGACCTGGAACCTATCCCCTGATCGAAGAGGAAGCAGAAGAAGAACTCCAAACAAGCTAGCATCGCTCTCGCGTCATGATCATCGCAAAACTTGTACCTGCAACTATTGTTGTAGTAATCTATGAGCCACGAGGACTCAGCAATCCCATTACCATGGGTATCAAGACTAGCAAAGCTTAATGGGAAAGGAAGGGGTAAAGTGGTGAGGTTGCAGCAGCGACTAAGGATATATGGTGGCTAACATACGCAAATAAGAACGAGAAGAGAGCAAATGGGACGGTCGTGAAGCTAGCAATGATCAAGAAGTTATCCTGAACTCCTACTTACGTCAAACATAACCCAAAGACCGTGTTCACTTCCCGGACTCCGCCAAAAAGAGACCATCACGGCTACACACACGGTTGATGCGTTTTAATTCGTATCTGGTGTCAAGTTATCTACAACCGGACATTAACAAATTCCCATATGCCCATAACCGCAGGCACGGCTTTCGAAAGTTTATACCCTACAGGGGTGTCCCAACTTAGCCCATGATAAGCTCTCGCGATCAACGAAGGATATACCTTCTCCCAGGAAGACCCGATCAGACTCGGAATCCCGGTTTACAAGACATTTCGACAATGGTAAAACATGACCAGCAAGACCGCCCTATGCGCCGACAATCTGGATAGGAGCTGCACATATCTTGTTCTCAGGGCAACACCGGATGAGCAATCCGTACAACTAAAACTAGACCTCAAGTTTCCCTGAGGGGGCGCTGCAAAGGGCTCTAGTTCGGACCAATACTTAGACAAGCACTGGCCCGGGGGGGGCTATAATAAAGATGACCCTTGAGAGAGCGACTCCCAAGGGAAAAGTAGGTGGTGGTGAGGCAAATAGTAAAACCAATGTTGGGCCTTGCTGGAGGAGTTTTATTCAAAGCGAACTGTCAAGGAGGTCCCATAAATGACCCAACCGCGTAAGGAACACAAAATCCGGGAACATAACACTGGTATGACAGAAACTAGGGCGGCAAGAGTGGAACAAATCACCAGGCATAAGGCCGAGTCTTCCACCCTTTACCAAGTATATTAATGCATTAATAATATAAGAGATATTGTGATATCCCAACCAAAATCCTGTTCACCATGGAGCAATCTTCAACTTCACCTGCAACTAGCAACGCTATAAGAGGGCTGAGCAAAGCGGTAACATAGCCAAGCAACGGTTTGCTAGGAAGGTGTCAAAGGTTAGAGGTTCATGGCAATACGGGAGGCTTGATAAACAGGTGATAGGTAGCGCAGCAAAGCGATAGAACGAAGCAACTAGCATTGCAATGATAGTAGTAAGATCCAGGGTAGCGGTCATCTTTCCTGTAATCCCGCAAGGTAGAAGAACGAGTCCATGAAGAAGATGAAGCCACGAAGACGAACCAAGCGTAGACGAACGAATCCTCACGACCGCAACGAAACAGGAACTATCGAGAAGAAACACACAACATAGTAAACACACCACACATGAACATGATATGATGCACAACAAGCATGATGCATGACAAATCTAGATGAGGCTACTCATGGCAAGAGATGATGCAAACAAGAGCAACACATCAAGGCAAGTTTAAATGTGGCCGGGAACAACATATAACAATTCCGGTAAGTCCTCATATGCAAATTTCGAAATTGGTCCAGATCTGAATAAACATTATGTTCAAGTTGTTAAACAGAAAGTTAAAGTGCACAAAGATGATCTACACGAGATTCTAGTCAAGTTACGTATAAAGTTCATTTAGCTCGGAGCTACAGCCTAGAAGATATGAGCAGAACAAGTTAAACATGGCATTGATGCAAAATGCATACAAACATCAAGAAAACACCTCAAAACATGAATGCAACATGATAATATACAGCTACATGCAAAATCAAGCAAGTTTCATATAGAGCACACTCAAAACGGAGCAACGGTTCAACACACACTCTATACAAGTTATAGCAACAATCTGTCCAAAATAGCAACTAGGCATATTGCAAGCACCAAAACAACATGCTACAGGACCTCAACAAGAAAACAAAAGGCATGGTCATGATGTACAGGTAAAGCATAACAAAACATGAACACTGAGCTATCTCCAGAAATCACTAGAACATGCTCAAACACACATGGCAAGATTGCAAATAATATCAGTTTCAGACTTCGCAGAAATTAACATCAGGTTGTAATGTTTAGAGCTATCAAACAACATGTTACAGGAACATATCATGGCAAACAAAGGAATGGCATGAATCTACTAAATGCATAGATCAAAAGTCTCTTACTGACCATGGGCCAAAAAGGACCAGAAAATATGATGGCACCCACGTAAACATAGCAAGTTATATTACAGATTCAAACATGGCAGGAACAACGATACGAAGGCATGTAGATGAGCTTGTGCAACTCACTACATAGCAAAACATGGCATGGCAAGGCAACCAACAGTAAGAAGGCATGTTTATGAAGCTAAGCATGGCAAGAGCAAGTTCATAGGGTGCATGTATCACTAACAACAATCATGATAACAACTGAACTTAATGTTAACAGGCTGACAGCAACATTATTAAGCAACTTTGGAGCAAGATATGAACAAGCTACAGCAAGCTATAACTGCAACCAGGGGCAGGAATGGATAGAGCATGACATGTAGAACAAAACATATTTAGTGAACATCTCCAGATTATGTATAGAATGACTTGTAGCAGCAGGTTTACATAGCATCACGAAATAACAGATTCAGCCTAGCAAAACAGTAACAGCAAGTACCCTACTTAACAAGCTCGATTCACTCACCACAAGACATTGCATGACAAGACAACCATAGCATCATCAAGAAGACATGTTTATGAAACAAACCAGGGCAAGAACAAATTCATAGCATGCAAGGATCAACTACAACAACCTTGGCAAAATTGAATAACATGTAAACAATCTGCCAGGAAACATTTTGAAGCAAAAGTAGGGCACGAAAATGACATTCTAGACTACTCCATGATTGCAAAAAGGGGACTGAGTGGATAGAGGAGAACCATATGTTCAAAACATCCTTACTGAAGTATCTCAAAATAAGCATGGATCTCTCTGTAGCAACATATTTACATGGCATCAAAATAACAGCATAACAGGGACTAAAATCAGCAACATCATGAAGCCTAGTTTACATGCTTGTGCTAGTCACCACATTGATCACAAAAATACATGGTAAGCACCTCTGTAAAGAAGACATGACATAGATCAAAACACATGTCGACATCAACCTCATAGGATGCACACATCAAACATGGCAAAAATGACAAATGAGCAAGTTCTGTTAACACACAGCAGACAACATCATGAAGCACTCTTGCAACAATGATTCAGGAATCAAGATGAACTCAAATGAACATGATGCAATGGAATAAAATGATGTACTCGTTGAGACGAACAATTTGGCATATTACACGCACGAAATGGAGCTACGGATGGGGAGATATGATGCGAATAACATGGCATGATTATGCAAAAATATTCGGGACTTAGTGGATTTTCGGGGTCAACTTCGGGTTCGCACGGAAATCGAAGCAGGGCAAGAGTTCGCCGGAGATGTGGCCGGAGAGGGGGGAGATGGCGGTCGGCGTGGTCGGGGAGGACGCCGGCGGGGTCGAGGGAGCTCGGGCGGGCGGATCTGGCCGACCGGCGAGGTCCTCCGGCCGGGATCCGGCGGATCCGGGCACGGCGGCGCGGTTGGAGCAGTGGGGCGGCGGAGATCTGGCAAGGGGCGGCGACGCCAGAGGACGGCGAGCAAGCGGCGGGGCGGCGAGTTCGGTGGGGAGCCGAGGTGAGGCGCGGGGTTGCGGCGCTTCGACTGGGGCCGGCGGGAGGTGAGGCGCGGAG
>NC_057804.1:290163959-290170899 GCF_018294505.1 Triticum aestivum | reverse complement strand
CGGCGGCGCGGGACACGTGTCGCAATGTGATTGGCGCGGGCGGCGGCGGCGGACGTGTCCGGCTGCGGCCGCGCGTGTCCGGTGCGGTGGGAGGAGAATTTTTAGGGTTAGGGCTGCGATTTGGACAGGGAGGCATATTTATAGGTAGAGGGAGCTAGGAGAATCCAAATGAGGAGCGGTTTTCGCCCACACGATCATGATCAAACGACCGAGAGCATAGAGGGGAGTTTGCTGGGTTTTGGGCCACTTTGGAAGGGTGTTGGGCTGCAAGAGAAAAGGGGGGTTTCGGGCTGCGTGGTTAACCGTTGGAGTATCAAACGACCTCCAAATGGCACGAAACTTGACAGGCGGTCTACCGGTGCTATACCAAGGCCGCTTGGCAAGACTCGGTTCATTCCGAGATGTTTAACACCCGCTCACAACGAGAGACAAAAGGGGGATGCTGGAGGGCATAGGAGTGCCAGATTGCAAAATGGACAACGGGGAAAATGCTCGGATGCATGAGACGAACACGTATGCAAAATGAGATGCACATGATGACATGATAAAATGCAACACGCAAGCAAGTGACATGGCAACGACGGCAAATATCTGGCAGACACCTGGCGCAACGAATCCGGGGCGTTACAAAGAGCAAGAGCAGAGCAGCAGTGCGAGCGAGAGCTAAAGCAGCAGTAACTCCTACTGATGTGGATGTTGTCACCGAGGGAGCGACGCCATGGAGGAAGTGGCCGGCGACGCTGCCGTGGAAGGAGCTGCGCCGTGTCAGCTTGGGACCGAGCACCGGCAGCACTGTGGGATCGAATCAAGAAGAGAATGCGGCGATTAGTGTACAACCTCTTTGGAGGCGCCGATTAGGCCGCAGCTTCATCCGAGGAAACGGTGATGATGATGCTCTTCCGGTGGTGCAGGTGAAGACGGTGGTGTGGGAATGGAGGTGGCGCGAAAGACGAGGGGAACATCGGGGAAGCTCCTTGGAGGTGGAGGATGGGGTGGCTGAACCGGCGGGACGATGAGATCGACGATGGATCCTCATCCCGTACGGTGGATGAGGGACGTCAAGGTGTTGCTATGGACGACGTCGTCGGCGAAGAGGCTCCGGCTGGGTGGCGGACGGATCAGGGTGTGGGGTTTCGTCCCGGGTTTTCGCGGCCTCGGTGTACGAATGGGTGGGCGGATGGGATGGCAGTGGGGAACCATGGCTTAGAGACGCACGTGTCTGAAATGTGGGGTAAGTTACGAAAGTACCCCCCACCGATTTGAGGCGGTTCTTTCGGTTCAGGGTACCACGGGCATTTCGCATGTTGGGATTTCACAGGAGGTGGGAGTTTTCGTGCGTGTTGTAATTTCAGAATAGCAAGGCGCGGGTTGAGATGGAGGGAGTTGTCAGAGCACAACGAGACAAAGATATATCTTAAATATTTCGGGCTAACAAGGCGCGGGTTGAAATTTCTGGACAAGCCTAACGTGTACTATACCAAATCAATGTGCACTACAAATGTCATTCAGAACTTTGAATTCATGTTATGTTCAATTAAAATATTTCGCTACGTGTATAATGCATGCAACCTACTACTCAAATGAACATTTTAGTGCATTCCAAACGTATATACTACCGCTTCAATATAAACTAAATTTGAATAAGATCTACAGTAATGGTTGTTGTGAAATCAAAGCATTTGAATTTGTTTCTCTATTTTAATAAGATCTACAATCATCATTATTGTCAAGTTAAACCATCATTTGTTTATTATCTTCATAGCACACCACATGATTAGTCTCGAGTTACATATGAACTATGTGTACTATATGAACTCAAACTAGATTTTTTGAATCCACTTTATTTTGATTTCAAATCACATTACATTTCTAGCTCTAGCTAGATCTTCATAATCTAAACCATGTCTCATATGTATAATGTGTTTATCACATTATGTATGGTGCCCCGCCCCCTACGCCTACAAGTATTTAGATGTGAGATGCAAACACCACACATTACCACAAATTCAAATAAAATGTGAGAATGTTCGATATATAGTATTGTTTAGATTGCTTGATATTTAGTTGTAAGCTGCAAACGCCGCACATTATCACAAACTCAAATAAAATGTGAGATTGTTTGATGTATAGTATGGTTTAGATTGTTCGGCATTTAGCTGTGAGTTGCAAACGCCATGCATTATCACATTATGGTATAACATGTGCACAACACGTGTATCACCGCTATATTCATGCATGCAATGTTTAAAACACTATGATCTCCTATTCAAATATATGAATCCGCTTTCATATCAAATCATTATCTTTGTTAGTCTCTTACACCCACACAATCCTCTAACCTTTGTAGCTACCACTAACTTTCTCTCATGCATGCACACGCCCTCCTCGCCCTACCCCTCCCTCGGCATTCTATCCACCGAGCACATTAATTTTTTTTCTTTAGGTCGTTCTCCCAGAGTCTCCACAACTCCTTTCCGACACACACGAATCAATAAACCTCTCCAGCGATGCCTGCCTACAGCATACACACACAGCTTTAATGTCCTCCTTTATGTGTCCTTGCCTCGTGTCTCTCATACGGTCAGACACACGTGTAAACTCTCGCCCCTCTTTTCATCAATCTCACAACCGCACACTCCTCCCCCTATCTAGCTAGTAGTTGGGCCTCTCGCACCACCCCCTGGCTTCATTCTCTCTGTCTATCCGTCTCGCTGGGCCTTATTTGCCTCTAACAAATGGACGTACACTGACCGATCTTGCGCTATACATATAGCTAGCTAGGTCCTTATAACTCGTTTTTACCCACACGTCGATCAATCTACCTCATTAGTTGTGTCTCTTCCTTCCTCCGACAAACGATAATTGATCTACCGATCTAGTTAGGTTTGCTTACAAAACACATGGTTCCCCTTCATCATCCATGGATGCGTCCCGACAGATCTATCACGCACAGGCACACACAGAAACACATCCCCACTCTTATTGATAACATTGCAGTTCCACCCTCAGTTTGTCTAGTAGGCCTCTCACAACATCTCCGAGAAGCAACTCCATCACCCATCCAGCACTCTACCCCTCTCCCTCCCTCTCCCTCCCTCTCTCTCTCTCTCTCTGTCCCATCATATTTCCCGTCCTTCAGTTATGTATGGATGTCGACCGATCTCCCTCAAGACATAGATGGGTCTCTCCTTCTCAACACATAAACGAGTCGTTCTACCTCTATAGTTAGTCCTCTGCCTACCCCTCCCCCCACCCCCCTCCCCCCACACACACCGATACATCAAGCGCTCTAGTCATGTCTCCCTGCCACACACAAACTTGACATGTGCCCTCTAACGTTCTGGTAAGCCAGTCGCCCTATATCTTTGACTTGCACACACACACACAATTTCGATGGCTCTCTTCATCGATCTTGCACCCACCCACTTGATCCTCTCTTCGACTCTATCGATAGCTATGACCCCTCCCTCTCTTCTCGTGGATTGCCCGACCCTCTATGTATGATATGGATAGGCCTCCATTTCACACACATTGCATGCAAAAATTGTTTGAGATGTCATCGACACATATTCCCACAAATAATTCACGAAATCACCCCCCCACCGGCCCACCCCACCCCCACGCCCCACCCCAAAACAAAAAACACTCATGAACGCAGTTTGTATCTCTCACACACACCCACGCAGGTGGGGGACGTGCACGAAGAGAAGAGGTGCATGCACGGTGCACGTACTCCCGTCTCTTTCCCAACCACACCCGTGCGGGTACACGATGGAGCTCATTTCTGTACGAAAAAGGCAGCCCATGTGGTAATTTGGCACGTGTACTGGTTGTCCACTTGGTGGAGGGATGATCGTCTACCACGGGTGAACAAACAAATTGTGACTTGACGCGTTATGTTAAATTAAAAAAAGAGGCAAACCATGTGGGGCCTACCTTAGAGGCAAGGATCTATACACTGGAGTACTTTTGATGTGTCCCGTCAACTCGCAGAACGAGGAGAAGCTTGCTTAGTACGCCTTCTCCCCCGCCCACAGGCGCGGTGGCTCGTAGGATGAGGTGAAGCTTGCTCCGCCTTACGCCCGCTCCCTCGCTCCTGCGCGCGGTGGCTCATAGGATGAGGAGAAAAATTTACTACTCCCTCCATTTACTCCTCGTCCCTACTACCTCGGTTATAGAGATTATATCATATTGTTTGGAATATATATGCCCTTTAGTAGATTTCAATATGAACTACTAGTACATACTCCAAACACTGATGTATATAGACGTATTTTAGAGTGTAGATTCACTCATTTTGCTCCGTATGTAGCACTCTCCCTCGCCCCTCGACCCTCGCCCACATGGTGGACGTGCAACAATTCATTCGGTCTCATATAGACAGAACGATATATACTGCACTACCATTATTGCTCGACTTCCCGAAGAGGCGAAGAGCCAATCGCAAGGTTAATATTTTGGAGATGCCAAGCGCAAGGTTATAGGAGAACGAGTAGTAGGTGCCGCGTCATTTATAAATAAAGTTTTTTTTTCTTCAGTGGCACGTACGCAATATGATAGGTTCATATGGAGAGAGAAGGAAACCGCTCCACTACATACATAGTCAGGACGGGCCAGCCTACACGGTTGCTTGTTGGGGTTGCTCTCTTCACACTCTCTCGCACAAAACGACTGTGGCCACATCTCCAACATCCTGGCGGATCAGGTCCGCTTGGGGAAGGGGTGGATGCTTAGTGTAGATGCGGTGGCCGTCGCCAACGGTGAAAACACACTGTCGGCACGTCCCAATCAGGGGTCCCCGTCGTTCTCTCTCACAAAGCCGGTGAGGTTGCCTTCGTCCCTTGCTCACTGCCGCGACGTGGGCAGTTGCCGCCTCCCGCCGCCCTCCTCAAGGTTGAGCTACGTCCCTCAAGTACAACTCCCTTTACAGTCGGCTTACACCACTGCTCCGGCTGCCCACATCACTCCCTGTGGATATTTCTCTACTTCTTTGCCCCACACATACCTGATACCTCTACTGGCTTCTACGTACTATATTTGTGATGAGTTTATGTCTCATCAACTAGTCCCAATAATCTTATTCTAATCACGCTTCTTCAATTTCTTTGCCACAGGGATGCTCATCTCGATTTTGGTGAAACTGCACAAAATGATCCAATGGTCAAAAGGTTGCAAACTTCATTTATTAGGAAGCTCGAACGTTGCCAGCAAATTGAAGCCTTGTCAGGGTTCACGGTTCAAGGGCTAGGGACTGCATGGATCATTTTTTTCTTTAGCTGCCTCTGTTCCAAAATAAGTGTCAACTTTAGTAGTAGTACAACTTTGTACTAAAGTTTGCACAAAGTTGAGACACTTATTTTGGAACGGAGGGAGTACATATTTGCTCTGATCTGTCAATCATTGAGATGCAATAGCATGCATGTTAGTCTCCTTTGTATTTGATGAAATGTTGCAACGGGCAACCTTGGACGCAAGATACATGTAACAGAAGCTGGAAGCTTCATAGCATTGTACAAATTTATCTCGCTGATAAATTACAGTACGTACTATACTAGTACTTCCTCCGTTCCTAAATATAAGTCTCTGTGGAGATTTCACCATGAACCACATGCGGATGTATATAGATGCATTTTAAGTGTAGATTCATTCATTTTGTTCCGTATGTAGTTCACCTAGTGGAATCTCTACAAAGACTTATCTACTAGTAATAGCTAGCCCCCACTACTAGGAATTCTCCATCCTCTCCTTGAGCCACATCATCAAAATTGATGTAGTCGTTAGATGAAGTAAATCAGTCCATAATAGCCGTCTGATCTAGACATTGAGAGGCTCCGCACTAAGCCACATGCAAGCATGCAAAAATACCGTGGCACATGTATGTGAGTGGGTTTTAAATCACATCAACATGTCTGCATGCAAGCATGCACCGGTAGCATGCATGTAAGTGAGCTTTTAAGTCCCATTAACATGTCAAAAAGAAAAATATAATCCGATTATGCAGTAGGAGTTGGCTGATCTTTTTTCCTTATGTGGGATGATCTAAATGATGATGGGAGTTTATTTGGTTTGGCTACCACATTTGTCATGCGGCTATAGAGTTTTTTTAGTTCTATGAAATCAATAATTTTGCCCAGAGAGATATACCGCTGTTCCACGGCAACACGCGGGGACTCATCTAGTAATATTTAGGAACGGAGGGAGTACTATGTAAAGAGTTAGGTGTCGCACGGTGATAGTGTGAGGTGGGCCATGTAATCACTGAGCCTGCGTGTTTTCATTGCTCTTGCACTCCTCCGCTGTAAGAATGGAGAAAATTGTAATCTAGTAGTAGTAGTACCTCTTTTTGCCAAAAGTGTGGGACATCCAGCAGTCCTACCACCTCAGTAATAAAGACCAATGAGCCGTCAAATCACATAGGCCCAGCAGTAAGTTGGACGGACGAAGGAACCATCACTCTTGCGCTAGTGAGAGGTCGTGTCTGCTCTGCCCGGGCAACCTTCAAGCGGAAGCCCAACGTGGGTGTCGGTCACGGCCTACCTAAACACCTAAGTCTCTAGTCCAGGTTTATCGCCTATTCGGGTTCCATCCATGAGGAGATCCGGCCGGAGTTTCGCTCACAGCCCCAAACGATGTGAACAGGGTTCCGTGACACCAAACGGGCGCCCGGTATACCCGGCCACGTGCCTACCGCATCACAGCCCACCCCTACGGTCAGCGCTGCCCACGGCCTCCAGCATACTACAAACACCAGAAACTACTTGCAACTCCTGGACAGAGGACAAGGGTGATTAAGAAGCCGAGAGGGTCCATTGGTTTCGGGCCCAATGCGTGGTAGTAGCTGAATCATGGATCACAAACACAGAACTCAGTTCCTGAGGACGGCTTCAATGAGACAACCCACCATGTACTCCTACATGGCCTCTCACCGCTACCTTTACCA
>NC_057804.1:290157948-290159184 GCF_018294505.1 Triticum aestivum | reverse complement strand
CGGCCCTCCGGAAGCCCTGCAACGCCGCCACCATCGCCGTTCCGTCGCCGGCCACCGAAGCTCCCCTCCGTCGATTCGCCGGACCCCGTGCCTCCCCTGCCTCGCCAGCAGCACCAGAAGAACCGCGGTGAGCCGCTGCATCGTTTCCCCCATGCCTCGTTGCCTAATTCGCCCCCTAGCCGCTCCCTCCACCGGAGCCGAGACGCTCCGCCGCACGGGCTCGTCGCCGGTGAAGCCCCGGTGACCAAATGGCCCCGCGTGTGCGTCCGTTGCACTCGCAACGACCCGTGGAGCAACGCTAGCGTGGCAGCTAGCTTGTTTGCAAGCCGCAGCGCTAACCCCGCACCCACCCGAGCTCCGGCCGCCGCCTCGGGCTCCATTCCGGTGAACCCCGGCCACCCCACGCCCTCTCGAGTGTCCCCCTAGATGCGCGGGAGCACGGGCTCACCCCTGGTGCCCTCAGCGCGACCAGCCGCGGGCTGTAGCGCCGTCCCGAGCAACTCCGGCGAGGTCTCGCCATCGCCGTGGCCGCCGGCGTCACTAGCTGACGTGGCGCTAATTTAGTTAGCACTAATGACCACGCTAAACACCCCCCACAGACACTGACAGCGGGCCCCGTAGCGGGTCAAAGCCCGAGTCAACGCGGGATTAGCCCCCGTGTCACTGACGTGTGGACCCCACACGTCAGGTTTGACCCTGACCGGCCCCTGTTGACTTGCTGACGTCATGCCGACGTCATGCTGACGCGGTAAAGTATTTCTGGAATTAAATAAATTAGGAAATGATTTATAATTCCAGAAAATTGTATAAACTTCAATAAATCATAGAAAATTAACCGTAACTCCAAATTAAATAAATTATATATGAAAAATTATCAGAAAAATTCAAGGAATCCATCTGTACCATTTTCATGCATGTTAGAACAACTTATAGCTGCTGTTTAGCACAAATCAAATAAAGGGCATTTAAATATCCACATATGGAGTTTGAATTTGAATCTTGGATTCAAACCAACTTCATTTAATTTGGTTTTAGTAGCATTAGCTCAAAACACATTCATTTTGCCATGTCATGATCATGCATCATATTGTGCATTGCATTGATTGTGTTTCCTTCTGTGTTGCCGGTATCTGTCCCCTCTCGATAGACGTGATACCGATGATGTGATCGTTGACACTGATGAAGACTCAATGTTATCTTCAGAAGTGCCAGGCAAGCAAAACCCCCTTGTTCATT